>NC_133620.1:1749748-1814748 GCF_048593235.1 Sminthopsis crassicaudata | reverse complement strand
ATGTTATAACTAACATCTGATTAGGCAACCAGAATCCCCACGAGTTTCCAGCATATCATCATATCATTCCCATTTTACATATATATACTTTTTATATATATGTTTACATATACATACAGTTTATATATATATATGTTTACATATATATAGTTTATATATATATATGTTTACATATACATACAGTTTATATATATATATATGTTTACATATATATAGTTTATATATATATATATGTTTACATATACATACAGTTTATATATATATATTTACATATATATAGTTTATATATATATATATATGTGTGTGTGTATGTGTGTGTGTGTGTGTGTATATGTGTTCCTTGAGACCAGAGATTTTCCTTGTTGTTATTATTCTTGTTTTTGTGTCCCCCAAATTGAGCATATAGTACTTGTTTAATAAATTATTGCTGATTAAATTCCCATTTCTGCTAACACCATTTTTCTAATCCGACAGGTTTGCAGCTTAGCATTTATTCTTTAATTCTCCATCTGAGAAGTTAGCAGTAAGTTAACTTAAAGTTAAGGGATTAAACATAAACACTTTTCTCCTATCATGAGGTCCCTGTGAATCAGAGAGGGCCATGGTCTACCAACTTGAAGATGATCATTCTTCCACGACTTATAAATTTATAACAATGATAAATAGTATTATTTTGGTTTTGCCTCTTAATTAAGTTTTCATTTTCTTAATACATATGTAGCATGCTCCTGTCCACGCCTTCCTTGCTGATCCAGATGGATTTCCCCTCAATGGTCGTCTTCCAGGACAGGTTAGATGGGGATATTCTGGAGTAGATTCGTTTTCTAATCTGGATTGGGCCAGATGGACTCTGACCTCTTTTCCAATGCTGCCATTCTGTAATATCCTGCTGACAATGGCCAGTCTATCTCTGAAGACCTCAGCCAGAAGCTTTTTATGATCATAAATTATAGTATTATTAATATCGAGCTAGAAGAGGACTTGGCAGGCGACAGGTCTAAATTCCTTATTTTATATATAGATAAACACAGGCATTTAAGCAGTATGCCCCTTTGCAGCCGCTTAGTGTGGAAAGAAGCATTTGGACTCAGGTCTTCCAGACCGTAGCCCCATTTCTATATCCTCTCCCCCTAGCTTCCTCAAGGCTCTGATGCAGGGCTCATCCATGTGTGTTAAAGCTGTTTTATTGGGTGTGTTTATTGTGAGGGAATATGAGGGAAGTTATAAAGTAGCTACTTTCAGGAAATTCCAGGCCTATAATTGAATCGGAGAAGGAGCAGGTAAGTGTTGAGGGAGGCTAAGAAAAGCCTTCTGTCACTGCAGCTTTTGGATCAGAGCAGATGGGCTGTCACATTTGGGACCCATTATGGTCTTTATGCTGCTTTCTAGTGTATCCATGAATAGGGAGTTTTGTGAGAGAGATGAATATAGGGATCATTGGGACCGAAATCTTCATCTTGGAAAAAAGGCATTGTTGTGCTGTAATGAGGCTGAGCTTGTCAAAGAACCTTTCTAATCTCATTGAAGCCTCATTTGTGTCCACAAGAATACTTGATATTTAGAGAAAGGATTGCAGTTTGCAAAGCACTATTTTGAAATCACCTCATTTCATCTACATAATACCCCTGGAGAGGAGACTAGATTGCTTAATGGTTACCTCCTTTGACTTGGAGTCAGGAAGACCAGGATTCTAATTTGGCAGCAGAGCTCACTTCTGACAGACTGATGAAGAGGGATCTTAGGGCACATAGTACTGTTGTGCTAGAACTGGAAGAGACTTTATCCAAACTAACTAGATTTCACATATGAGGAAATGGGGACCCAGGAAGGGAACGGACTTGTTCAAAGCCAAAAACGGAAGAAGAATCAGTGAGGGGGATTTGGATCCAATCTTCTAACTCTGGGACAGGTCCCTTTTCTTATAGCATGCTGTCTGTCATTATAAGAACAACTCCTTAACAGGCCTGAAGATCAGATGACATATGAAAAATCTTTGCAGATCAAATGATTCTATGTGAGATTTGCTATTATTGTTCCCATTGTTCCTCCAGAACAGTACACTGAGGCTCAGTGAGTTTAAATGGCTTGTCTGAGATCACGTAAGAAGAAGAAGCAAGATTCTATCTCACAGATATCACTGAATCCAAGTCTGACTGTTAGAGAAGATGGTATCAGCTGGAATCCTCAAGGGGGTAGAACCTCTTTCTCAAATTATTTGCAAAAAATTTGAATTCAGGAATTTCCATGTGGTGAAATTTAAGATCTTAGAAGTCAAGGTTGATTTTATTATTATTATTATTATTATTATTATTATTATTATTATTATTATTATTATTATTATTATTATTATTATTTTTGTCTCTCTGTCCCTTGCAGAATTCTGGCACAATACCATGTACAAAGGAAGCATTTACTAAATGTGTATTAGTTGAAATTGAATCAAATGGGCAAAGATTCATGTTTCTAAATAGTCTCTAAAATGGGTGCATGAAAAACAGTCTATGCAGATCTTCACAAATTGATAAAATATTTTCCCCACAGATATTTTTACTCTGGGTTCATCCACACTTACCATTATTAAAATTTGTGTTGGATAATTTGCTTTTGTGGCCATTCTCAAATTGTGAAGGTAGCATAGCTACAATTACTACAGGGGCAGTTCTACCAGTTACCATTGATCACTATCACAATTAACGGGATGAACTTCTTCAATTATTTGGCCATTGCAATGGCTAAGCCAGTTGTTCTTCTAAACATAACCCTGGGCATTGGTAAGCAATTGCAATCTTTTGATCAGTTGTCATTATTTTCTTTTCTGGAACAAGGGGAAAAAAGACTGTCATTTTAAAAAGGAGGAATGAAATTCAAGGCAGTCAGTGAATAAGTGCCTACTGTATACCAGATAGGTATACAGTTAAATCAATGATACAAAAAGAGGGGAAAGACCATCCCTGTCCTTAGAGAGCTTACAATCTGATAGGGGCCATAGCAAATAAACAGATAAGTACAAACTATGTATTCAACAAATAGTAAATGACTAAAAGATCAAAGGCACTAAGTTTAAAAGGGGGTGGGAAAGTCTTCCTGTAGAAGAGAGGACTTTATCTGGGACTTGAAGGAGGCCAGAAAAGGCAGAAGGAAGAGTATTCAAGAGCTGGAGGAAATTTCCAGAGCTGAGAAATGAAATGGGCACAGGATGGAAGACTACATGTTGGCAAAATTGGAAAGATAGGAAGGGCTGAGGCTCTAAAAACCTTCACCACCAAACAGCATTTCAGATTTGTTTCTGGAAGCCTTAACTTTATTTACTGGTTATATGATCAGCCCTGAACTTTGGGAAAATCAGCAAAGAAAGCTGAATGGAAGATAGTTGAAATAGAAAGAGACATGAGGTAGAAGAACACCCAAGCTACTATTGCAATACTCCAAGTGTGAGGTGATGAGGCCCTTCATAAGGGTGGGGACAGTGTCAGAAGAGAGGAAGGGGCATATATGAGAGATATTACTAAGACAGACCTTAATATCAATTTGGATATTTGGGATGGGAGTGTTAGGATTACCAGGTGAGAATTCAGGTTGTCTGGACAATTACAAGGTGAGAACTCAGTTTGACTTAACAGTTCTCTGGCTCAGACCTTTGGTTCAGGCCTTTAAAGGGAGTTTACACCTTAGGAATTCTAAGAGGAACAAGTTCATTGGTTGTAAGTGATTCCCACAAGTCCCTTCTCTGGGAGGAGGTTTCTTTTCTGTATAATCTTGTCCTCTGTGAGCAGGTTTCTTGGGAGGCTTCTGGAGCCTCCAGCCAGCCTCTTCTTCTTCCTGAATCCTGGCTCTGAATCTCCTCCAGCTCTTGTCCTTCCCTAATCCAGACTGCTCTCCAGGCTCAATGTTGCCTCTTTTTATCCTCCCAGAGTGGAGTCATGGAGGATTCTTAGGTTGTGAATCTGAAGGGAGTAGAAGGATAGGGTTGTTATCTAGAGTAATAGGAAAGATAGGAGTGGGGGAAGGTTAGGGAGGAAAGACAGGGAGTTTCATTTTGGACATGTTCTTTTAAGAGATCTACTGGACATTCAGATTAATATAGATTTCTGAAGGGCAATTAGAGATGTGAAAGTAGAGGCTAGAAGAGATTGAGGCAAGATAATTGGAACTAAAAATTGTCAGAATAGAAATGATAATGAAATCCAAGATGGCAGATGAGATTAGTAAGTGAAGTAGGATAGAGGTAACCTTGCAGGATACCTAACGGTAGATGACAAGGTTTGGAAGAGAACTCAGGAAAGGAGCCAGAGCAATAGAGGTCAGATAGATAGGAGGAGAACCAGATGAACACAGAGTTCCAAAAACCTAGAGAGAAGAAAATATTAAGGAGAAGGGGGTCATCAACAGTGTTTTGTTCAACTTCACATGAAACATGTATAACCTCTTGCTTGCCTTCTTTATGAGTAGGGAAGGAGCAGGAGGGAGATAAGAATATGTAATTTAAAAAAAAAAAAAGTTAACAGTGTCAAAGGCTGAACAAAAATCAAGAAGAATGAGGATTGAAAAAAGGCCTTTGGATTTGGTAACCAAGAGATCACTGATTATTTGGAGACAGTTTTACAAGTGAAGATTGGCAGGTCTTTGTTTTGCTTCCTAAGTCATTCTAACTTTAAGGTCCAAGCCATTCCTGCTGACTGTCCATCTACAAGAAACAAAATCCTTTTTTCTAAAAATAAAAGTGCTTTATTCCAAACCAGTCATTCAAAAATATAAATGTATAATAAAAAGATAACAAGTAGCATGAGAAACCCTATATTTGATACGTATTATATTTGCTATTCAGAGGTCAACATTAACAAGGGAGAAGTTTTCTGGGAAAACTGGCCTGTTTTGTTTGAAAAGTCAGATGAAAAGTCCCAGTCTTTTTCATATAAAATCAACCTTAAAAAAGTTTGCCTTAAAAATTTTAAAATATACAATGGAACTGACACTACTGAATCCTAAAAAAAACCCTTCTTTTCTCAATTTAACCATTTTGATAAGTGTGTAATTCTTAAATGAAAGGGCTCCAGGAGATCCTGTAGCACAGTGTGCAGGGAGCAACTGGGAAGCAGGAGAGTACCTGGGATCTGTTCCAGAGTTTCTTGGCTGAGCCAGGTACTAACAACCACAATCATAGTAGTAAGGAACATTTATGTAGCACTTTAACATCTACAAAGTGCTGTACAAATCTGGTCTTTTTTGAGCAAAAGAGAAAGGCTCATTGATTAGTTATAGTTTCTTAAAAACTCTAAACAAAAGAATAAAGAGTCGTTTGTGTTACTTACATCTGTTCCATCATTGAAGAGGGTCATCATAACAAATGGCAATGGAGATTCTTTGGCTGATTAACCATTTCCTGGAGAGGAAAAGAGACATACTTGGGGCAGAAATTATTCTCTATTTTTGGATTCATTCATTTCCTCACAACTCTGCATTAGTTGATAAAAGTGTCTAAACATGTGCATTAAATTTCTCCAAATAAATAGTAAGAACTTTGAAATCTCTCCCTTTTCTGTTTACATTCCTGAGACATTATGTGGCACTGGAAATTCTGATCCCAATTTTTAAAAGGTTATTATCCTCCCTATCAGCAGTTTAGAGATGAGAAAATTGAGCCATGTAGACAATAAGTGACTTAGGGAAGTCGGAGCTAGAAATCTGGTTTTTGACTCCATGTCATTGCATGTCCTGAACTCTGCTAATTAGAAATATAAATTTTAAATACATTATAAGGTTAATTTTACTCACATTCTAGGGTAGTATAATGGAAAGCATCTTTGGATTGGGAATCAGAGCTCCTGAGTTACAATTCTGGCTCCATTAATAGGTGACTATGGATAATCAATTAAGGAAGTAATTATTAAGGGAAAGGGCAGGGTCCATATTACAGAGAACCAGAGTTGAAGTAAGTAGGATCTGAATTCAAATCCAGTCTCAGACACTAGAGGTGTGATGATTCCAGGCAAATTATTTACCATCTGTCTGCCTCAAACTGCCTCATCTGTGAAATGACAGTAATACTAGCACCTACCTCCCAAGATTGTTGTGGGAATTAAATGAGATCATATTTGTAAAGTATTTAGCACTGTTCCTAGAACATAGTATTATATAAATGTTAGCTGCAATTATAGGACAGCCAAGGGATGTCATAGTGTATGGAGCACTGGGCTTGGAATCAGGAAGATTCACCTTCATGAGTTCAAATCCGGTTTCAGACACTTTCTGGCGGGGCAAGTCATTTCACCTTGTCTGCCTCAGTTTCCTTATCTTTAAAATAATGGAGAAGTAAATGGCAAATAATCCCAGTATCTGTGCCACAAAAAACCCAACATGGTCACAGAGAATCAAAAACAAATGAACAGTATTATTATTATTGATAGTGGTGTTAATAATAATGAATCACTAATAATAATAATAACAAAAACAATAATGATAAAGCCCTTATTAAGTCAAGCTCTGAGCTAATCACTGGAGATATAGGCTTTTAAAAAAAAAAAAACTCCTCTATAATATTCTATTTTATTGGGGGAAACAAATCACTGAGAGGCTTCTTAGTGAAATCTACCATGTCCACACTGTTCTGCTGGCCATGACTTGGATTAGTTTCTAGACTTTTAAAAACTTATCCATTGCTGTTGCTTAGCACCTGAAAGGATTTTATTTGTCATCCTCATCTTAAGAGTTTTAAAAAATGAGACTTTAGTGCGTCCACAACAGTGATGACATTAATCTTACAAGAAAAAAAGTAAACTTTCATGGAAATAGGTCAATGTCAAAGAAGACCTTCTGTCCGGCCCCAAGCCGAAGAAAGAGTTAAGCAGAAACTGTGACTCATATAAAAGTACCCACAATCCAATGGGTATAAAAGAAATGGAAACAATTAGCTTTCCAATGATATGTTTCTAAGTTGGCAATATGTGTATTTCTAAAGTTATTAAAGCTAGACAGAGACTTTTGAGGCAAGTTGTTTGAGTATCACATTGTTAACAAGTCACTTAAGCTTTTGACCATCCATTTCTCCAACTGTGAACTTAATGGTTTAGATGATCTCTGAAATCTCTTCCATCTCTCTCTAGGATCCTCTGACTGGGAAATGATATGAGAGGCAGAGAAAACTGTCATTAAGGATGAGCTGGTGCATCTGTTGTTTCAATGAGTAACTGCCGTCCTAAGTCCCCGGCAGAATTGTCCTTATCCCATCGCAGTCCTTGGCGTGAACCAACAGCACTTTATAAATCCTGGGCTGTGGATAATATCAGATGCCACTTGAATGTGGTCACATGTTCTCAGCCTGGGACATTGAAGAGGTAGGCTATCTATTATCAGAATGGTTTCTAAGTTTTATGAAGCTCTGGAGTCTGGCAGATCGATGCTTTTGATGCTGCTCAACCTCCAGCTGGCTTTTGAGTTGGCTTCACAACCACTTTCTCTTAGAAGAGGAG
Source organism: Sminthopsis crassicaudata (assembly GCF_048593235.1). Classification (NCBI taxonomy): domain Eukaryota; kingdom Metazoa; phylum Chordata; class Mammalia; order Dasyuromorphia; family Dasyuridae; genus Sminthopsis; species Sminthopsis crassicaudata. The sequence continues at coordinate 1,807,282 of NC_133620.1, read as the reverse complement.
GCTGAAAGACAGGAGGGATTTGGCAAGGTTGGGCACATTAAGTGTTGCTCTTTTGAATATGTGCCAAGGTATTATACTTTCCAAATCACAGGGACTTTGCTCAGATTGAGGAAGAGGCACATAACCTCTTCCAGTCAGGGACAAAATTGCTCTCCGCTGAATTTCACCAAGAAGTCTGGATCCGGATCCAGATCCAGATCACATGTCCCACAGCCAGTTTCTTTTTTAAAATCACCCCCATTTCCCCAGAGTCTATAAAGCTTTTGCTGATTTAGATAATGAAAGGAAATGTGAGCCCTAGTATCTTCCTAACCCCCTTCACAGAGAAAAGCTTGAATGGAGGCATTAAAACATGGACTTCAGAAATCATGGACAAGGGCTGATGGGATTTGTATGCTGTCTTTAGGAACATGGGAAAACTAAATGGATAAATCACATGAGATTAGAACTCCTTCACCTCACTGAGAGTGTGTGGAGTCCAGTGAGTCTCTCTATATTAGAGAATGCTTAACTTTGATCATTCAGAATCAACTTCTGTTTAAATGAAAATTCTAATTAGTTGGCTGGAAAAAATGTGAAGACTACTCGACATTTAGAAAAGGTTTTACAGTTTTCAAAGTGCTTTTTCTCACAACTGTGTGAGGTAAATGGTATAATTAAAATGATTCACATTTCATGGATATAGCAAGTGAGGCAGCATGCTACAATGGCAAGAGGACCGGATTTGGAATCAGTGGAACTAGGCTTGAGTCCTAATTCTCCTACTTGTGTAGATGAACTTGGGTAGATTTCTCCATCTTTCTCTTTCTCAAGTGTAAAATGAGGAGGTGGGACTCTCAGCTTCCTTTCCGCTCTAAATCTTTGATTTTCTATCGTTCTCATTCCTTCTCTAGTAAATATCAAAGCTGAGACTAAATTTCTTTTGATAATCTCTTCTTCATTCCCTTCTCAATCCACCCTCATCACATCGTGCTGCTTCACCTACACTGAAGTAACTTTAATCGGCAATATTTTTTAATTTTTTAAATTAATTTTATAATTATAATTTTTGACAGTACATATGCATGGGTAATTTTTTACAATATTATCCCTTGTACTCACTTTTGTTCTGAATTTCCCCCTCCCTCCCTCTACCCCTTCCCCTAGATGACAGGCAATCCCATACATGTTAAATGTGTTACAGTATATCCTAGATACAATATAGGTGTGCAAAGCTGAATTTCTTGTTTTGGCAATATTTTGTAAGTGATGTAGAACTATATCATGTGATTGAGAATCACAAAACATTTTAGGATTAGGAAGGACCATAGCAGATATATTGGTCAATCCTGTTTCTGTATGGGCATATCCCACAGTGTCTCCATATCTTTTAAAATGAGAAGATCCCAAGGCAACTCTAACAAGAAAATCCCCACATTTAGAGAATTTGAGATGAAAGGGTCATCAACTCCAGCTCATAAACAAATTCATTTTCATTCATTGTAAACAAGGGATCAATCAGGCCAGCTTGAAGATCTCCAGTCAGAGGAAACCCAACGTCACTTTAAAAGGTCCATTTCGAGTGTAAACAGTTATTTTTACCTTCTGAATTCAATTCTTCCTGTGCAACAAGAAATTCAGTTCTACACACATATATTGTATCTAGAATATATTATAATATATTTAACATGTATAAGACTGCCTGCCATCTGGGGGAGGGGGTTGGGGGAAGAAGGGAAAAAATCTGAACAGAAGTAAGTTCAAGGGATAATGTAAAAAAAATTACCCATGCATATCTACTGTCAAAAAAAAAGTTATAATTATAAAATAAAATAAAAATAAAATAAAAAATAAAAAAAGGTCCATTTCCATTCAGAACAGATTTCGGTTATGAATATATCCCTTTCCTCTTTGATCTATCATGGTAATACTTTGTAGTCTCCTTACCATCCATTCAGCCAAAATTATAACTCATAATTCCATTGGTCTTTAGATTTTTGCGAAGCACTTGACATCAAACCAATCCGTGAGGGATGGCATGGATTTAATTCAAAGTAGAATGAGACTGAGTTACATAGAAAGCCAATGATTTGTTACAGACACAGTTGTTAGGAACCAACTGCTCCTCAGGCCTATGACGGATATGCTCTGCATTACCTTTCTTTTTTTTCAATCAGACATCTGAATCGGATGGAGTCTTCCCTAGGAGCCCATTCCCCTTCACTTGCATCTTAGGTATTTTACACTCAATCTAAGCTTCTGAATTCCTTGAAATGAAATGTGTTCACAGACAGAAACTACAGATCCCACTTTGAGTAATGGCTAACTTTGCTTCTTGGGTCTAGGCTCTGGTACGACATTGTGGTTCATATATCATTGCCTTAAATCAATGAATTTGAAAAGTTCTTTTTCCCTTTCTCATAAGAAGGTTGCCATCCATCATCCATGTTTGTTTGGTTAAAATTGGTTCATGTAGCTTTTCTTCTCCTTTCTCTATACATTCATTCTATAATATATTGACCCTATTTACTTCCAGGCTAAAGTGTGTGGCTTGCCCCTTTAATCACTGTTCTGTGTGTTTCTGGACAGAATCCTAGAACTTCCTATTTGGGAGGGACTTTAAGGACTACCTCGATCACATCACGACCAACAAAGAATCTCTCTATAACTCTTTTGTCTCATCAAGGCTTCTTGAAGAAATGCAAGGAAAGAGAACTCACTACCTTCCTTAATTCTCTTTCACTCTTGTATAACATTCAGTGTTTGCAAGGATTTGTGGTTGCTGCTCTTCAACATTAATTGTAAAGTTGTCTCTTCCCAATTTCCCACTTAGGGATCTGAGTGCTATTTTTAGAAAATAGAGAAAGACCTAACTCTTTTTTTTTCTTTTTTTCTTTTTTTAATAAGATGTCCCTTCAAGTATCGAAGACAACTAGCTAGCTTGCTTCTATATTATTTCTCTAGAAATTAAACATGAAGCAGTCATTCAATCAATTGCCAAATGTTTATCAAGTGTCTGCTATGTACCAGGTGCTTTGGATATAAAGACATACTGGAACAGTGGCTTCCTTCACTGAGTTTGTATTCTATATTTTAATTGGGCCAAGAACAGGCAGCTCCATTTTCTTCAACTTGAACTTCCATCATGTTACCTGGACTCACCATTCTTATATATCCTCTGGATACTCTCTAACGTAGAAGAAATATAGTCCCCAGAACTGAATTAAATATGCTAGCTGCTTTCTGCCAGTGGTGGTTAATAGGAGCTATATAGCCTTCTTTATAGTGGAAACCAGGCTTCGCATAGAGGTCAAGAAGATATGAGCTTTGGGGACTGTCAGATCTGGTAACTTAGAGATTGTGTACTTCTCTAAAAGTCCCAAATCTTTTTTTTTTCCTTTCAGAAAAGCTGCTGCCCAAGCATGCTTCTCAATGTTGTACTTGTGAAGTTATTTGTCAACCTATATGTAACACTTTCCATTTTATCCTATTAAATTGCATCTTCCCTCATTACTCAAGCCCAAACTGAGCTCACTTTTCTCTAAATGTCTCTAGCATTTCCGAGCTATCCCTCTCATGCTGTGATCATATATATTGGCACATTACCATTTCAATCTCTCATATGTATCAAGTCAAGACAACATGCGTTTCTTAAGAAATTACCATGTGCCTCTTGCCAGGTACCGTGCTAAACACTAGTTTTATGAGGAAAGGCAAAAATATCCCTTTCCCTCAGTAAGGTGAGGAATGAAATGGAGAGATAACATGGCAATAATTTCATACAAATAAAATATATCTAGATTTTGAAAATATTTTTTCTCTAGATAACACTGCAACAATTTTATTTTCTAATCCTCTCTGCCACAAGCAACCCTTAAAATAGTATTGTGCCTACTATACGATGATCAATTCTGATGGACGTGGCCCTCTTCAACAATGAGATGAACCAAATCATTTCCAATAGAGCAACAATGAATGGAAGCAGCTACACCCAGCCAAAGAACTCTGGGAGATGACTGTGAACCATTACCTAGAATTCCCAATCCCCCTATTTTTGTCCGCCTGCATTTTTTGATTTCCTTCACAGGATAATTGTACACTAATTCAAAGTCTGATTCTTCTTGTACAACAAAATAACTGTTTGGACGTGTTTATATATATATATATTATGTTTAATTTATATTTTAACATATCTATCATGTATTGGTCAACCTGCCATCTGGGGGAGGTGGTGGGGAGAAGGAAGGGAAACTTGAAACAAAAGATTTGGCAATTGTCAATGATGTAAAATTATCCAAAAAAATTATCTTGTAAATAATAAGCTATAATAAAAATATTGTGCCCATCAATAAACATGTTTTAGATTTTAATTGAATCACTTTTCTCACAAGATATTCCTATGACCATTTGCTTGCATTCAGCTTGGCTCATGGGATCATGGATTTATGAATGGAAGAGATAATTGAGACCAACTCTCTCAATTTCACAATGAAAACAAAACCTCTGAGAGTAATGGAGATTAAATGATTTTCCAGGTTCCCACAGCTAGTAAATATGAGGAATAATTTGAATTCAGGTCTTCCTTGCTTCTCAGCACACATTCTGTTTAAGCTCTCTTAGTAGAGTCACTCAGACAATCCTTGTTCTTAGACCCTGGTTATAAATAAGCTTCCTATATTAAGACAGTCTGGCAATCTGCAATTGGACTTGTTATGTCTAGTACTCTGGACAGCTTGGTCTACTTCTTCCCCAGCACTTATGAAATTAATGTATCCCTGCCCAAATGGGAATTCTTACTTTTAATGAATTGCAGTTCTTGAAAGCTCCCTCTATAGCTCATTCATCTTGTTTTATTCATTGTCTCTTTCAACCATTATCCAGGATACTTTGCTAAGAGAACTGAATCTTTTTCAAACTCTCCTTACTCACTGTCATCTTTGCTATTTTTTTGCCCCTTAATTCTTTGTATTTTCTTTCATCTTCTTAAAAGTATTCTCACATAGTGTGCTGGTATCTTTGTCTTATCTCCTTTCAAAATTTCTTTAGGTCCTTCTTACCATTCATATCAAAGATTCTCCTTAAGTCACAGACATTTTTTTCCCCCCAGTACTCTTGACTTGCTGACTTCCAAAGTAATTTGTATAAGGGTTTATAATTGCCATACCTTCCTCTGCTTGGTTTGCTCTTGTGAAAATGTTTGCAGTTCTGCAAATGATACCTTATTCAATTAAGGTTTCCTTTTTTTTTAATGAACTTTGCAACTGCAAATTTTATTTAAATTGCCTTCATCTTTCCTTTCAAATTCTGAGGTTCATATTGAGCATATGCTTGACTTCTGAAAAGCCCTCCTCCCCTAAACTCAGGTTCTTCATTTATTGTTCTATCTTTGCCTAGATTTTTTTTAATAGTTATTTCAGACCAACCTCCTTATTGAAGAATTAAGCATATTGTGTTGAGTACTCTAGTTGGGTTCCTTTGAATTACTCATGAAATCCATCTTCTTGATAATATTTTGCATATTGTGTCGACTTATACAAATTGCAATTAATCAATCTTTGAGTGTCAATTAAGCATTTCCTATAAAAGAAATGTGGAATTTGATCCTCATTTAAAGAAAAATAACTCTTTAGGTTTCTCTTACTCCTATTTCAATGTTCTTATCTCTTCTCCTCTTACTAAGGACTAATTGAGTCACCTTTCTAGATACCTTATATATATATATATATATATATATATATATATATATATATATATATATCAATTAACTTATACATGCTGATATAATTTTATATATAAATTGTGAATCTGCCTGTCATTGATGGAGGCATTCTTTATAAAGATTTAGATGGTAGCTCATCTTATAGGTATGGTCCCATCTATGTATTCTTACCTTTACTAGATATCCATCTAATGTTCAAGAATTTTCTCATTTCCCTCAAGATTCCCTGAAATATGCACAAACAGAGACATTATTGTTCATTTACTCTCTGTTTCCTAATATTAATTCTAGCCTAAAATAAAGAAGTATCTGCTCATCAAATATATTTTCTAATTTATGGAGGTGGTTCAGCACAGAGTTCAAATGATGGGATTCTTTTTTTAAAATTTTATTTATTTATAATTTTTGACAGTATATATGCATGAGTAATTTTTTATAATATTATCCCTTGTATTCATTTTTCCAAATTATCCCCTCCCTCCCTCTACTCCCTCCCCTTGATGACAGTCAATCCCATACATTTTACATGTGTTACAGTATAACCTAGATATAATATATGTGTGTAAATCCCATTTTCTTGTTGCACATTAAGTATTGGATTCCAAAGGTATAAGTAACCTGGGTAGATAGACAGCAGTGCTAACAGTTTACATTCATTCCCAGTGTTCCTTCTCTGGGTGTAGCTACCTCTGTCCATCATTGATCAACTGGAAGTGAGTTGGATCTTCTTTATGTTGAAGATATCCACTTCCATCAGAGTACCTCTTCATACAGCACTGAAGTGTACAGAGATCTTCTGGTTCTGTTCATTTCACTCAGCAAAATGATGGGATTCTTTGTGGATAGTAAAGTCCTGAAGATGTTTCTCTGTGCTGAAAGCAGTATTGATTCCATCAATCCCTGAAACATTGCTTGGCTTCCTAAATCAGCTTGCTAATCATTCAAGAACTAGACTTAATATTTAAGCAAGAAAAAAAAGATACAGACAGCCATGATTTGGTATCATTTCCTAGTCTCATGTTCCTAGAAGGTTACCCAATACATAGAAGTAGTCGTTCTCTTTTTATAAAGCTACCATTGTCCAAATGATCACCTCTCCAAAATGGTACCATTGCCCCGTAAACAACAGATACCTTTTCTTTTTTTTTTCCTTTATAAGGGATATTTGATTGCCACTTTTTCACGACATACAAATTGATTTGTTTTATCTGCTTATCCATTGAAGTTTATTTTAACTGTATTTCTCTCTTCCCAGACATCTTGCTATGATTTAATTGATGAGCACTTCTCTGAAGGTGGGATTTAGTGTCCAGTGCTTTGCCTGGAGCATAGTTGGCACTTAATAAATCCTTGTTAATTGATGTCCTTCCAAATCTAATGTCTAATGTATGGTATAGTTATTAATTAAATGTCACCACCTGCAGCCTTACTATTTAGATTCATGAGACTTTCTTTCGCTTTGCCTTTGTTCACTTCTAAGTAGAGTAAGATTATCTTGACCTTTACCTTCAGTCAACAGAGAGCTTTTTACTTCTGTTTTTGGTACTGTTTAAATATAGATACACAACGTGTGTGCATATGTGTGTGTGTGTGTGTGTGTGTGTGTGTGTGTGCAGGTAATTTTTCTCTCCATCATTCACCCAATTAATGTTTAGAGAGAAAATGTGGAATGTATGGTAGACTTCGATTCAATGGAGAACTGGCTTCATATCCTCCTTTTGTCATGTGACTTTGGATAAGTCACTAAACCTTAGCAGCATTCAGTTTTTCATCTAAAATATAGGGTTAACACTACATAGAATTTCCAATCCCTCTAATTTTGTCCGCCTGTATTTTGGATTTCCTTCACAGGCTAATTGTACACTATTTCAAAGTCCAATTCTTTTTGTACAGCAAAACAACTGCTTGGACATGTATACATATATTGTATTTAATTTATACTCTAACATAATTAAAATGTATTGGTCAACCTGTCTTTTAGGGGGTTGGGGAAAGGAGGGGAAAATTAAAACAAAAGGTTTGGCAATTGTCAATGTTGTAAAATTACCCATGCATATATCTGGTAAATAAAAATATTAAAATAATTAAAAAATAAAATATAGAGTTAAGATACTGGAGTAACTTATTTGAAAGGGTTTTTCTGAGATAGTGTTATGAAATGTAAGCCTCTTCTTGTTACACTTAAGTGGTAAATGCCTTCCATCTGAGAATAACTTTCATTTATGTGTGGAGAATAACTGTTTCCAAACTTGGTTCTAAGCCCTGGGGATATTAAAAACAAAAAAAACAAACAAACAAAAAAAAGTTGCTGTCTTTGAGTTCTACTTCTACTAGAAAAGATACAAATAACTGTTTAAATCTAGTACAATCCCTTTATTGATTTTATTTGACAATATAATGAATAACAAGTGATATTAAATATTATACAATTTTCTAAAATAAGTACATGTTACAATTTATTGCATTAAAACCTTGTTACATATAGCACTGAATCCATATTATATACCTTTTTTATTGAGATCATAACTCAAAGGGTTTTTAGAAACCATCTTCCCAATCCTCTCATTTCTACAATTGAGGAAACTGAAATTAAGGGAGATGAAGATACTTGTATAAATATTGAGATGACAAGTTTCAGAGAAAAGACTGAAATGCCTATTTTCTGATGTCCACACCAGGGTTTTTTTTTTTTTTCTGTCATATCATGTTGATTTTCTTAGGTACTAAGGATAGGACTGGCTCATGTCTACACTTACCTCAGCATAAGATATCTGTGATACTTTGGAAGCCATATTATTTTGAATATGTTCATCCCACTTTGCCTGGTACTAACATTTCCACTTGTTGGGCACACATACTAGATTAGCCCTAGTCCTCTGATTGTCTGATTCGGTTTGACAGGAAATATTGAATAGGGAGAAATTAGCTTCCATTTGACAGCAGGAACAGTGCATTATTGAAATAAGAGGTAGCCAGAAATCAGTAGCCAATTAATATAACAGTTGAAATAATTAGTTTTTAGAACACAGAAGGGATATTTCAATTTTCAATTAAAAAAATGCCCCTATATTTCAGCCTATAATAGTGTCTTCCTTCTGGCATGCATGTTCACCTATCTCCTCTATAGCCAGGAGAAACATTGGTTAGAGTGCTGAGTGTCGAGTAGGGACATTTCCAAATCTAACCTCAGACACTTACCAGCATATGATACTGGTCAAGACACTTAACCTCTGTTCAACTCAGTTTCCTCAAGTATAAGTTGAAGATCATAAAAAACCTACCATCCTTTACCTCTCGGACTTGTGGAGGAGGGAGGAGTTTGTGTCCAAGGGAGAACTAGAGACTACTATTGATCACAAAATAGAAGATTTTGATTATACCAAATTAAAAAGTTTCTGCACAAACAAAACTAATGCAAACAAGATCAGAAGGGAAGTAACAAATTAGGAAAAGATTTTTACAGTTAAAGGTTCTGATAAAGGCCTCATCTCCAAAATATACAGAGAATTGACTTTAATTTCTAAGAAATCAAGCCATTCTCCAATTGATAAATGGTCAAAGGATATGAACAGACAATTTTCAGATGATGAAATTAAAACTATTTCCAGTCAAATGAAAGAGTGTTCCAAATCACTATTGATCAGAGAAATGCAAATTAAGACAACTCTGAGATATCATTACACACCTGTCAGATTGGCTAAGATGACAGGAACAAATAACCATGAATGTTGGAGGGACTGTGGGAAAACTGGGACACTGATGCATTGTTGGTGGAGTTGTGAAAGAATCCGGCCATTCTGGAGAGCAATCTGGAATTATGCCCAAAAAGTTATCAAACTGTGCATCCCCTTTGACCCAGCTGTACTACTACTGGGCTTATATCCCAAGGAAATACTAAAGAAGGGAAAGGGACCTGTATGTGCCAAAATGTTTGTGGCAGCCCTTTTTGTAATGGCTAGAAACTGGAAAATGAATGGATGTCCATCAATTGGAGAATGGTTGGGTAAATTATGGTATATGAATGTTATGGAATATTATTGTTCTGTAAGAAATGACCAACAGAGAGGCTTGGAGAGACTTACATCAACTGAGGCTGAGTGAAACAAGCAGAACTAGGAGATCATTATACATTGCAACAATGATACTGTATGAGGATGTATTCTGATGGAAGTGGATATCTTCAACATAGAGAAGATTTTTTTTTTTTTTTTTTTTTTTTTGTTTTTGTTTTGTTTTGTTTTGTTTTTCTTCCCAGATTATTTTTACCTTCTGAATCCTTCCTTTGCAACAACAACAACAACAACAACATTTGGTTCTGCACATATATATTCTACCTAGGATATACTATAAGATATTTAATATGTATGGGGATGCCTGCCATCTAGGGGAGGGGGTGGAGGGAAGGAGGAGAAAAACTCGGAATAGAAAGGAGTACAAGGGATAATATTGTAAAAAAAAAATTACCTATGCATATGTACTGTCAAAGGAAATGTTATAATTATAAAAATTAATAAAAAAAAAACCTACCATCCACTGTTGTTGTAAGGATAATTGAGCTACTATTTATTTGTATAAAGTACTTAGCAAAGTGCCTGACACGTTGTAGGAACTTTTAAATGCTGGTTTCCTTCCTTCCTCATAGGATTATTATGAGGCTCAAATGAAATTGTGTCTATGATATATTCACTGGCTCTTGATTATTTTAATCAAGGCTTGTAGTTTCTGCAGTGCAGTGAGCTCCCCAAGAGGGTGATTCCATCCATCAAAGTAGATTGGTCAATGTTCTGTGTACCTCAAAGGCTATGAGTAGTAGATCCCAATTTTTTTTTTTTTTTTTTGGCTCAAGGTCCAGTGTTTATTCTTTGTTAAGTCAGGAAACTCTCACCTGTCATGGCTTGAGTAGGTTCCATATCATTGCCAGCACATCTGGTAAGGAGGTAGCTTCTTTATATTCTAGGACAGTGGTCCTCAAACTTTCTAAATAGGGGGCCAGTTCACTGTCCCTCAGACTGTTGGAGAGCTGGACTACAGTAAAAACAAAAGCTCACACTCTGTCTCAGCCCCTCAGCCCATTTGCCATAACCTGGCGGGCCGCATAAATGTCCTCAGTGGGCCGCATCTGGCCCTCTGGCCATAGTTTGAGAACCCTACTCTAGAACCACAGCCTCAGAGAAACACCTAGAAACCTGAGATGAAAGGACCTTGACCAAGTCCAACAGTCATTATGTGTCATGGATGGGACTTGAACTCAGACTTTCTGCCTCCCTGTCTTAGTCTTCATCTATTCTCCTATTATCTGTTTCTACTAAATTGTATCATGGGGGAGAGAGGAATGAGGAGTCCTTGCTTTGCTTTTAGAATCATTGCATTTCTAGATGCTAAGAAGTGGGCATAGTACTAGGCACAGGGAGGTTTTCACTACATTTTTCATTATCGAGGGCACCATTTTGCTTTGAAAGTATGGGCTGCTATTAACCTCCAAAGTGTTTTCCTTATTAAGAAGAGCTATGATTTGAGCTTAGAATTAATTTTTAATTGTGGAATGAAGCTGTGGTATTTTTATCTTTCTCTCTAATTAATCTCAGACAAATGATACAGAAAACAAATTCGGAGAAGACAGGGAGTGTTAAGAGACAGAAGGAAGAGTGATTGACTTTCTTATCACAAACTTGATTTTAAAGCAAAAGGATATAGAAATTTTTTTTTCTTTCCCTTTTCTTTTTTAATGAAAGAGTATATTATCTTTTTTAAAAGTTTTTTTTCCCCTTGGCTACATCAGACAATCTGGTGGTCAAATAGGCAAGCAGCTATCATTAGTCATGCATAATTAAAGCAAAGAGATTGCCCAATGGTTAACAGTCAGAATTTCATCCTTGAAAAATTTGACAATAAACAGGGTTGCAAACAGAAACTAGTAAGACTGCTGCAATCAAACAAATTAAAATTATATTGGAATTGGTCAATTGTAACTTTTTGTGGTACTCTGGCATTATTGTTTTGCTAAAAATATATATATATAATATATATATATATATCCATTTATATATATATATATATATTCAATAAATACAGTAAGAACAAAATAAATAAGCTATGTTCTCTAAGATATATATATATATATATATATATCTATAAGATATATATATATAAATTATTATATTATTTATTTATTTATTTATTTATTTTTATTTTTTTCTGAGGCTGGGGTTAAGTGACTTGCCCAGGGTCACACAGCTAGGAAGTATCAAGTGTCTGAGACCACATTTGAACTCGGGTCCTCCTGAATTCAGGGCTGGTGCTCTATCCACTGCGCCACTTAGCTGCCCCAGACATTATATATATATACACATATACATATATATATGTTTGTATATATATATATATGTATGTATGTATATATATATGTATATATATATATATATATGTATGTATTTTAGGGATACATATGTGTGTATGATTTAATAAGGTGGTAACTATATTGATGTTGCGCATACTTCCATTTCTATTTCCTTTGTTTTGCTGTCAATGCATTGCAAAAGTGGGGGATTATGGGTATGGAATATTGCACATACAGCCCATCTCAGTTGATGTATTGGTCACTTTTGCTGAGAAGACTTTATTTTTCATTTGTCCTAGGGGATGACTCTCTGGCTACCATATATGTTGTTGTTCCATCATTCCAGTTGTGTCCAACACTTTGTGACTCAATTTGGGGATTTATTACTGAAAATACCATGTTTCAATCTATTTATCTATCTATAATAGTTTTGGTTTTCTTCATTCACAGTTGTCTTCTCCAGTTCATTTTACAGGTACAGAAACTGAGGCAAAAAGGATTAAATATCTTGCTCTGGATCACACAACTAATAAGTGTCTGAGTATATTTTTGTATTCAGGTCTTCCTAACTCCAGGCTTGGTGCTGTATGAATTGTACCATCTAGCTACAACTAGACAGAGAGACAGATAGATAAGATAGATAGATGATACATAGGTGATAGATAGATAAATAGACAGATGATAAGATATAGACTGATGGATAGTAGGCATCCAGAAACAGATATAGATAAATAACTAGATGATAGATATACAGATAGATAGATAGATAGATAGATAGATAGATAGATAGATAGATAGATAGATAGATGATGGATAGATGATAGAGAAATAGATAGATGATACATAGGTGATAGATAAATAGATATATATTAGAATATAGATTGATGGATAGTAGATAGGCAGACAGAAACAGACATAGATAACTAGATGATAAATAGATAGATAGATAGATGATAGATAGATAGATAGATAGATAGATAGATAGATAGATTAGAGATAGATTGATGTATAGGAGATAGGGAAATAGAAAAACAGAGAAAGAAAGAAAAAGAAAGAAAAAGAAAGAAAGAAAGAAAGAAAGAAAGAAAGAAAGAAAGAAAGAAAGAAAGAAAGAAAGAAAGAAAGAAAGAAAGAAAGAAAGAAAGAAAGAAAGAAAGAAAGAAAGAAAGAAAGAAAAAGGAAGGAAGGAAGGAAGGAAGGAAGGAAGGAAGGAAGGAAGGAAGGAGGAGAGAGAGGACAGATAGATGATAGATAGATTCCAGGTGATAGAGAGTGATATGACTGAGAGATAGAAAGATACATGATAAATATATTAATGATAGGTAAAGATAGATAGATGATAGTTGATATAAAGATTGAGATTATTTATATAGATATCAAAATGATATATTGATATATATCTCTCTATATACACATATAAATTCATTACCACATTTATTTACATATATAGATGCAAGTGTATATATGTGAGTGTGTGTGTATAAAGGTGATCAAAAATGTGAGCTATAAATAATTTGATGGCAAAAAAAAATTTAGGGGGGAATATTGTAGAGATAATGTTGCATAGTAGCTACATACCTACATTCAAGCCTAGGTTCAGACCTAGATACCTCTGTCTCAGAAACTCAGTCATGTGTCAAAGCTGGGCCATGCAACAATGGATTAAGGCCTGGATTTAAAGTCATGGACACTTGGGGCCAAATCAAGTTCAAGTTCCTAACTTTATGACCCTGAGGAAGTTTTAAATCTCCCTTGTCTGTTTCGTCATCTATAAAGTGATGATGATAATGACTTCTACCTCCCAGGATTGTTATGAAAATCAACTTGTGAAATTAAAAGTAAAAGTAAAGTATTTAAGCCTGAATGTCTGTCCTGATGGCAAGAAGTTTTTTTTTTTTTGTTTTTTTTTTTGTTTGTTTTGTTTTGTTTTGTTTTTTCCTTTTTTTTCTGCTATTAATTTTACCTTAATGAGACCCATCCTTAAGCAAAAGATGGTTCCAGGAACAGGTCCCTAGGGTGCAGATACCATCATACAATTTTCCATTTTAGTTATTTTTCCATGTAAGCCAGTTTTAAAAGTCCTGTTGTTTCTACATGGCTAAAGGAAAGAAGATTATTTCACAATTATCTCTATTTCTTTAGAATTCAGTATTTTATTTTCTCCAGTTACATGTAAAAACAAATTTTAATTTCTATTTTTAAAACTTTGGGTTCCAAATTATCTCCCTTCTTCCTTCTCCATCCTAACCCCCTTTTTTGTGAAAGCAAGCAATTTGATAGAGATGAAACATGCATAGTCATGTAAAACATTTCCATAATAGTCCTATTCTGAAAGAAAACAGAGATAAAAAAACTCAAGAAAAAACAAGTAACATAAGTATGCTTCAATCTGTATTCAGACACCATCGGTTCCTTTTCTGGATGTAGATAACATTTTTTATTGTAAGTCCCTCAGAGTTGTCTTGAAACAATTTATTGCTGAGAATAACTAACTCATTCACAGCTGATCATCTGACAATATTGTTCTCACTTTGTACACACAGACGTTTCACTTTGCATCGGCTCCTAGTAGTCTTTCCAAGTTTTTCTCAAAGCATCCTGCTCATCATTTCTTATAGCATAATAGTGGTAATCACCATAATCACATACTACAATATTTCCAGCCATTCCCTAATTAACGGGTATCCCTCAATCTCCAATTCTCTGCTCCCAGAAAAAAAAAAAAGTTGCTATTAATAGTTTTGTAAATATTTTCTTTTTTTTTTTTTTTTTTTTTTAAGTTTCTTTTGAGATTCTATTTTTAAAAATTTACCTGTTGTATTGCTGGGTCAAAGGCTTTGTGTGGTTTTATAGTCTTTTGGAAATAATTCCAAATTGCTCATTAAAATGGAGGAATCATTACATAAGTCCCTTAACTATCCATCACTGTCTTATCTCCACTATCTGTCCCTTTCCTTTTTTGTCCTATCAGTCCATCTAATAGATATGAGGTAGTACAAATTGTGTTAATTTGCATTTTTCCAAACAATAGTGAGGGTATTTTTTTCCCCCCTGAGGCTGGGGTTAAGTGACTTGCCCAGGGTCACACAGCTAGGAAGTGTTAAGTGTCTGAGACCACATTTGAACTTGGGTCCTCCTGAATTCAGGGCTGGTGCTCTATCCACTGAGCCACCTAGCTGCCCCTGGTGAGGGTATTTTTGCAATGCCTATAACTAGCTTCGATTACTTCATCTGAAAACAGTTCACATTTTTTGATCATTTCTCAATTGGGGAATGGCTCTTACTCTTATAAATTTGACTCCATTCACTATGTTTGAAAAATGAGATCTTTGTCAAAGTTGCTTCAAAACCTTTGCCACAATTACTATTGCCAACGGTATTTCCCTCCATGGTATTTTCCCTCCTCCCTTTATTCTATTCTCTCTCTCCTTTCAAGTTGTCCCTCCTCAAAAGTGTTTGTTTCTGACTACTCTCTCCCCTAATCTGTCCTCTCTTCTATCATCACCCCTTTCTGTTATCCCTTTTCCCTTCTGCTTTTTTATAGGATAACATTATTTTCCATACCCAGTTAGCTTTGCATGTCATTCTCTCTTTGAGCCACTTTTGATGAATATATCTCTTTGTTTAAAAAAAAAGGGGGGGGGGGGCTTTGCTTCTGGAGGCAGGCTGATTTAAGCTTCAGGCGTTTTGCCTGCTGTTTTCAGTGATACTTCTAAGAACCTGTAAGGTTTTAGGTTTTCCAGACCTAAGACGAGGTGTGTTTACTATTTTCCTGGTCTGTGCTCATGTCTGTGAAAGACCTGAATACAAAAATAGACTCAGACACTTATTAGCTGTGTGATCCAGAGCAAGTCACTTAATCTTGTTTGCCTCAGTTTCCTTACCGGAAAGCACTCTTTTCAGCCCTAGGACTGTGAGGAGGGTCCTTGCTCCCTTGTGTCCACAAGTTCTAGGGTTCTAGTGTTCTTCCTCATCCTGGAATTACCAGCCAGGCCTGGGACTTGGATCTGAATATGGGCCAATTATCAAAGTTGAACTGTCTTGGTGCTAATAAAAAAGTTCTTTGTAATCTTCTTCTGATCAGTTGTTTGACCCCCTTACAATCTGTTGGCTGAGAGCTCTGGAAGCAGCTGCTGCTCCTGCTCATTCTGTGACTCCCAAGGTCTACTCTTGCTTTGCTGGGGCAGGGCCTGTGCTGGACTCATCTCCACTTCTACCATAATGCATCAGACCTTTCCCTGTTAAACTAAGCCGTCTAAACTTAGTTTAAAGGAGAGGATGGACTTTGTTTTACTCCATCTTTTTTGTAAGTTCTGCTACTCTAAAATTTATTTAGAGTCAATATTTAAAAGGATTTGGAGGAGCTTAGGGGAAGAGTTCAGGTGAGACCCTGCCTTTCCTCTGCCATCTTGGCTCTGCCTCCCTCCAGTATCAGTGTTTAGCTCCTTTTTTGCAATATTTAGCTCCCTTTATCTTGATTGGTGATGGTCTTGGGGATATTTTGGCCCACCTCCCCCTCATTGGTGAATTGGATTCCTGCTAGAGAAAAATCTCACCTTTGACACAGAGGGGCAACTCTGTATAACGTACACCCTTAAAGAGCTGCCTGGACCTCAGAAGTTAAGTGCCCAGAATCACATGATCAATACATATGAGGACCAGGACTTGAATCTCGCTTTTCTGTCTCTAATCTGACTCCAATCATGCCCTGGGTTCTGTCATGTTCCCCGGTCCTTGGGCTTACAACCTCAGAGTCATCCTACCCTGGTCACTCTCCCTCACCCTGCTCTCATGCCTTCGCTATTGCCAAGATATGTCTATTTATCCTTTTTAACATCCTTCCAATAGACCTTCTCTCCTATGATACTTCCCCCTCATTGATATAGGCCATCATTACCTCATACTTGATCCTACCTGTAGTAGCTGCTGGGAGCTCAATCTGCATCAAGCTTCTCCCTTTCCAATAACCGCTCCATCCTCCTTTTATCCACCAAAGTGATTTTCCTAAATAGCAGGTCTAATTATATCACCTTTTCCCCCCACTCAAAAAACACCAGGGACTCCTATGGCCTATAGAACCAAATCCAAAGTCCTTGGTTTGGCATTCAAAGTCCTTCAGAGCCTCTTTCATCTCCAATCTTTCCATCTTTTTTGTTCCTCACTGCCCAACATATACTGTGACCTAAGGACACGGACCACTAGCACTTCGTACACAAGACACCTCGTCTGTTTGGCTCTGGAAATTCTCTTTGACTGTCCTCCATGTCCAAAATGCTCTTCCTTGTCAGCTCCGCCTTCTGACCTTCCTGGCTTCCTTTTAAGCTAATGAAAAGTTCCATGTTGTTCTGAAGGCCTCTCCCAATGATTCTTAATTCTAGTGACTTTTTGTCTGTTAATTAGTTTCTATTTATCTGATCTGTAACCTGATTGGTTTTAAACAAATATGTATGTTTGTGTGTGTGTGTGTGTTTGTGTGTGTGTTTTGTGTGTGTGTTTGTGTGTGTGTTTGTGTATGTGTTTGTGTGTGTGTGTGTGTGTGTGTGTGTATACACACACACACACACACACACACATATATATATAAAATGTATTTGTTTGCTTATTGTCTCCTCCCTTAAATTGTAAGGTTTTTGAAGTGTAAGATTGTCTTTTGTCCCTTTTAGGGTCTTTAGCACAGAGCTTGGCACATAGTCTGTACTTAATAATTATTGATTTATTGCATTTTGCTAAAAATTAAAGAATAATAAATTTTATTTAGGTATATAAATTTGCTATATAAAATTTGCTACATTCACATTTTAAAAATTACATATCTATGTGTGTGCATGTATGTATGTGTATGTATGTATCTATACATGTGCCATAGTCTCCATTATCCACCTTAACTCAGAACCCGCAATTTTGCATATCACCCCAAGCATCTTATTCTTATGGAAATGGCTTTATTTTTTTGGTGGTTGTTATTATTAATTCTGAGAATAGGCATTGGTTCCTATTTCCTTTCATTCAAAATAAATAACTTCTTTTACTGTGAATTGGGGTCAGGAATTACATGTTACACACATAACTTTTAAAATATTTATATGTCTAAACAATCATCACTCTATTAAAATGAAGGTCTTTACTCAGTCTGAACTTAACCTTTTTTCAGGGTATCAATAGAGTTATTCTACATTTCTGTCTTCCCCCAAGTGATTAAATTATTTAAACATTGTAAAATATTTGGTCTCCAGCTGTTTAGTATGCAATTATGGTTTTTTGTTGAACAATGAAGGGAAAAAAGGCAAAAAAGTAGAAACCAAATACCATAGAAGGAATTTTTTTTTAAAAAACCTAGCTGATCACAATTATTTTTTTTTTCCTTTCCATTTCAAATGTTTAAATGAACTCAGTTATCCAGCAATTATAGGAGGGTAGGTTGTGCATGTTAACTTTTATCCTCAAGGGATCTATAATTTCTTTCCTTTGGTCATTCCCTCCACTAATAGAGGTCATAGCTTCCTCTCTAGGGGTTCATGCCATACCTTAGGAGGCAATCTACATGAGTTAAAACAGCCTGAAAAGTACATCAGATGGTAGCCAACTTAAATAACCTAAGGAACATTGCAGACTTTTGACCCACAAAGAAGCACATTGTAAAAGAATAAAAGATCAGAAATGTCTGTCACATCAGAAGCTATTAACATCTTTCACAAGATATAAAATCAAATTAAATGAATTTTGACTTGGTGCTCAAGAGTACTAGGCCCAAATATGGTCCCATTGTAGCCACCAATTTTTAGTTGGCTTGGAAGAGTACTAAATGTACTAGCTCTTTATTTATGAAGAGTGGAGCTCAAATTCTTCCTCCTAAATGTCCTAGTTTTGTGACTGGGGAAAAGTGCCCTGACTTTTCTAAGCTTCAGTAAAATAGAGGAAAAATATCTTTGTTGGCTAGCTTAGTGTTGTTATGGGGACCCGAAGAGTTTATATTCATTAAAACTTTTGGAAACCCTATAGGTATGTATGGAAATATATAAATGGCTGTGATCATCATCGTTATTCTCATCATGGTCTCTATTATTTCTGACACTATCAACATCCCTTCTCCTTGGCCACATAAATACCATGTATGCATGCATATGAATACATCCATACGAACGCACATTTTCCCCCCCAGATTCCCAAGGAATGAGAGTCCCATAGTGAGATGCTTTAAAAACTCCCACTTAAAAGAATAGCCTATCATGCAATATTCCCAGCCATCTTTTTCTATACCAACAGTTCTGCCCTTTTCTAAGGAGCCCATATTTTGCTCAGACACTCCCTCACTCAGATTTCCTTTTAATCTACTAGCCTAGCCTTCGAGAAGCCAAGCCTGCCTCAGCATCACTTTCATGTGACAAATTCTTGAGTCCCACTCTTCCTCCGTTCTCCATCAGGATGCTGAGGGGACTCTCACTTCTCAGAGGCTATCTCAGCTTGTGCTAGCTCAGATATTTGTTACTCAGTGCATCTCTTGTCTGAAAGATGTCAGAGTCAGAGAGATGCGTCTGGACATTGGGTTGGCCATTGAGGGGATCATTTTCATCAACTCTTTGAATGTGGAAGGGGGAAGTTGAAGAGTCAATGGTGGGACACAGTTTCCTAACTAATTAAATAAGGAATTTAGGATGTTAGGATTACTAGGTGAGAACTCAGGTTGTCTGGACAATTACAAGGTGAGAACTCAGGTTGACTTGATAAGAGGAGCAAGCTCATTGGTTGGAGTACTTCTTCCCAGAAGCCCTTGCATTATCCCACGCCCATTCTCTTGGAGGATAAAAGAGGACACCACTCCAGAGATAGAAGAAGTCTCTGCCTACATCAGGCTTGATGCGGCTCTCTGCAGGAAGGGAAGTCACTTTTCTGGACAAGAGTTAAGGGCAACTGCCTGGAGACAATGGTTCTCTACAGGAAGAAGAATCTGTCCAAGAGATTTGAGTTGACACAGCAGATCTCCTTCCAGAGAGCGATCGGCAGCTTCTGGAGACAACAGCATGTTACATTTGGTCCCTCAGGTTCTGTCCAGCTCTACACAGAGAGTACTTTCCACCCTTTGAGCACTGATCTCAAGCTGAAACCGCCTCAAAGGCCATCTAATCCAATCCCCTCATTTTGTAGAAGCAGAAACTGTGACCAAAGGAGGGAATTAAATTGGCCAAAATCCCACTCCTGTCTTAGTGCCTCTTCCCCATTCCCACATGGAGTGAGAATGTAGCGTGGAGAGTTTCTTAGCCCAGCAACTGAAAACAGAGTTTCTTGTTCAGAAGCCCACAGCTAGTGTGTCCCAGAAACATGACTCCAACTCAGGTCTTCTTATCTCCCATGGAATAATTACAAGAGATATTACCCATAGGCAAGATAGAAGGGAAAAACCCCTCTAAATTATAAAGCAAAATCTAAACACAGGCTAATATGATGAGAAATATCCCAGATCTACTTTGAAGTGATGGTTCATTTCAAGTGTGGAATGACTCTGGTCCCTTGGACACTTGGGGACATTTTTCTCAGTAATGACTTTACCTCCTAGTCAAGACTCAAACGCGGCTTCATATTTGCCTCTTTGCCATTTTTACAAATGAATCTCATTGTAGGAAAATCTAATCATTTTTAAACTCTAACTGGGAACTTTCCGAAGGATTTGTGTTAATTTTGTCAGAAATTTTATGAGGCACTGTCTGAAATGTGTTACAGATTCCCAGAGATTGTTTCTGGTGTATTCCCTTCCACCACTAATTCTGAATTTCTTTCAGCTATCAGAAAGGAATGTAATTACCCAATTTGCATGCAAATGTCAGCTTTTGAGAATATTGGCTCCTACCCCATGTTGAAGTATTGGCTGGAGCTCCTAGTAGAGAAGGATTCCAGTTGATTTTTCTTTAAAATTTATGATGTTTTGCTAAGTGATCTTTATGGAAATTTGTATTTTGTTTTTCTAGTACAACATCTCCATTATATAGATGAGGAAAGTGAGGTCCCAAAAGGTTACCATCTCTGCTATGGCAAACTATGCATATATATTATCCTTTTAAATATGAGATGGTTTGAATGGTTTCCCATATACTGAAACTGAGAAGAAATTCTGCTTTAAAAACTTCTAACTGAGGTGAAATTTCATTATTAACGATTCAAGTAAAACATCATTATAGTAGGAAAGTATACTGGCTTATCCAGAAAAGTTCTGGTTTTCGGTCTTTGAGTTGATATTGATTTTATATGGAACAGAGACGCTCACTTCTTTTCTTATGGTCTTAATTTTCTTATTTCTAAAAGAGGAAAAATTCCATGACCTCCCTCCCAACTGATGAGAAGAAAAAGCATGATCAGATCTAAGGCACTAAAAAAAAGAGCTTTTGTTGTAATATTCTACTTATGTCCTTATTATTTTATACTTATTGATTTCTTAGACTTCAATCTAGAATAGGAGTGAATTTCCACATCAGAACAGTTTGATGTTTTAATGGTTGATTATGAAATTTATGTTATTTGGAACTATCTTATGGAATTATTTCGGGCAACATGGGAGTCCAATTGTTTCTGTATCTCTTATTGTCCCTGAAAGCTCTGTGCAGACAGGATCATCCTTTCCTAATCTCTCTTAAAAGTTAATAGAGTGTCTAACATATTATAGAACTTCAATAAATATGAGCACACTTGAATTCTGAGAGGCTGTAGTACATAAGAGAATCAAAATCTGGCTCTGGAACCAAGACAAGCTGGGAAATGCCTGTGTGACCCTGAGCAAGTCATTTAAATTCTTAGTATTCTGCTTAAATCTAAATGTATAAATTACTGAGAAGCTACTGAAGAGTGTAGGTAGGAGTTCCCTGTAGTAATTCAATTATTGCTTTAGTTCTGATCCCTATGACTGATTTTTTTTTTGATGGTACAATACCATAAGCACAGCAAATTTTCTTCAACGTCGTGCTTTCCCAAATACTTATTCACAGATACATGTACCCATCTACTCTTACTTTTCCACAACTGCTCCCACTCTACCAACTCCTACCCAGACACACTTTCTCCCACATGCTTCCTTTTAAGGGAAGGCAAGGAAGGCACTGAGAGCATTCATTGCTTTCTAGTCCATTGATAAAATGGAGAATCTGTGTTCAGTTTTACGATTTGCCGCTCAAATTCACAAAAAAATGGAATTGATGACAAAATTAATTGGAATTTAAATCTCATAAAATGGTGCTCTTAGCAAAAGTCTTTAGTGAGATCAGTAACGGTGGGAGTTGGAGTCAATGGTTTTTAAGTCATTGAATGGTGGTGTGTACTTTGAGCATTTTCTTTCTCCTTAGCCTTTTAGGCTTGAGGGGTAAACTATTTCCATTCCAAAGGATGCAGAGTGAGACAGGAGTTATAATTCTAGTTCACAGTTCTCATTTCCCAATGGTGCTATAGGTACATTTTGGGGCCAGACTCTTTCTTTTGGAGGAGAAGAGAAATGATTGTCATTGATAAATGCTGCTTTCTTTTAATGAAATCACCAATAATTAGCACAGAAATTCTGGGGGAATGAGGATTGTTATAAAAACCTCCAAAAATTAATTGAAAGAAACACTAGAAGAAAATATGAAAAAAAAAGTATCTTTCCTCATGGGTTCAAGGTTCCCCAGAATTAAGTTTGGAAGATACCCAACAGTGGATTGTTCTGGATGCCTTCCAGGATTTCTAGTGGCAATCTCTAGGGGAATTTTCAGATAATAGCAGTTAATGTCGGTGAGACATTTTCTCCTCCCCACTTCCGACTTCGAGGCCAAGTGTTGTAAAAGAATCTTTGCATCTATCTGTAAAAAGGACACAACCCTTAGAGTGGCCAATATTGAAAATTCAGAATTGATGGAAACAACTAGACCTAGTTGACTTCAAAAAGTAATTTGCTTGTTTTTGAAATTGGATTTTATTTCATTAAATCTATACTAATCTTATACTAACTGAATGAATTTGGAGGAGGAGAGGGACAAAGAAAATAAAATCAAGTAGCCAGTGGTAGGGGCACGTGAGTGCATCAAGTTATTAGTCAGTATTGGTATAGTCATATCTATGTAAAAAGTGGAAAAACAAGCACTGAGATTGCTGCATGATGAGCATACTTGATGGATAGTCATCTGGGTACCCATCATACTTGATGGGTAGTTGCTTTAAAGTATGGGAGATGGCTAAGAAGTATTTGCATATGCATGTGGAGCATAATGATGGTTATTGAATTTATAGCACTTATAACTTAAGCATGTATTAAACTCTAAGTGTCTACTTCAGACATATTCTCACAGTACCTGCTAGTAGATAGAAAGTCCATGGGATGAAGAAGAGAAGTACAATGAGGGGACAGATATTTGCTATATAGTAATATGTGGAGTAGAGCAGGAAAAAAAAAAAAAAAAAAAACTCACTTTGGAGTCATGGGATGTGAATTCAAACTTTGCTATTACTTGCTTATCAGGTATTGTTAAATATTTTTTTTGGACTTTTATTTTGGCATAGTTTACAAAAAGCAATCATTTCTTCTCCTTGAGCCTAAATGACTTTATCTTTTAAAATAGATACTAGACTATCTGGTCTCTGACTTCCTTTCTTGCTCTTGGATCTCGGGATACAAACACGTTGTCCCCCACAAACCTGTATACATATGTGTCTATCATATTTTTATATATTATCATTATGTCTTGTTATGTGTAAGCAAGAGAGAAAGAGAAAGAGGCTTGACTATATATATGTGTGAATAGATATATACATGGACATTTGTAATGTGTGCATACATTTATATTTATGTATTCTATGATTATTGTTTCCTTTCCTTTCTCTGGCTTACAAGGGCAAAGTAGATCCAAGAAAAGAAATCTCCATAAGTTGTGGATGAAATAATAAAACCCAAAACAAAATCCTAATTCATAATTCATTTTTACTGCAAATACATTTTTCTACCTCCCTACAAATATAAACACCACAGAAATGTAAATAAATTTGTCTTTTCCTTTGCTCCAAATGAGACAGAGGAGACAAATCTAGCCAGCTGGCACCACCCTGGATTTGTTTTAAATGGAAGGGAAAAGCAGACTTGTTTGCAGCATCCAGCTGGATGATAGTTGTGTCAACACTTTGGTGATATTTCTTGATGATCTCATGTTAGTCTGAAGAGGTCTTAGCAGTTGCTAATTATCAGTTGGTGAGGGAAAAGGTGAAAAATCTAGTCAAAGCACTGAGGGAAGGTACTACACAATATATACTTGTTAAGCTAAACTGAAAGTACCCAAGAGATCTTGGTTTGGAATTGGTCTAGGTGGAAGAAAGCCATTTCCTTTGCACTATTCACAAAGATGCTTCTGTTGTGGTTGGTATTTTCGAAAGGAAGCATGAAGTGACTTTATTATATCATTTAAGATATTCATTTTTTTAGTTGAGACTTGAACTTAATTAAAAACAATAAACATAACTATTATGTGTAAAGTGCTTTAAATTTTGCAAAGTGCTTGTCAAGTATTCTGTCATTTCGACCTGATAACCACTCTGGGGTGGGCGATGTCATTCTCACTTTTTACTTTTTTAAAGATGATGAAACTGAGGCAGCAAGTTAAGTGATTTCCCAAGGGACACATAACTAGTAAATGCTTGAAGATGAATTTGAACTCTGGTCTCTCTGAGTCCAAGTCTGTGTGCACCACCTGCTTTAGAACTTAGCTTCAGTCTTACATTTCTCTCTCGCACTTCATGCACTTCATACTTACGTGCCATTCTTAGAATTCACTCTTCACATTATTTTCCTTCTCACACCGGGTCCCCTGTAACAGAGCCCAGGAAGTTTTCTGTCATCTCCTGACCTCAGTTCAAGAAGTTTTATTATGAGCCTAACATGTACAAGGCAGCGTTGAAATTCTAAATTCCTTCTTCATCAAAATTTGCAGGCTCAGAGACAGAATGTGACACAGTAGTACAAGGACTAATCAGCCAAGTCCTGAAGGATGTCTTAGTGCTACGTTTGCCAAACATGCTAGGAAATTTTATTTTTAAGAAGCCAGAATCCTTCCCCCTTTCTCTCCCCTCCCTCCTCTCTCTCTCTCTCTCTCTCTCTCTCTCTCTCTCTCTCTCTCTCTCTCTCTCTCTCTCTCTCTCTCTCTCTCTCTCTCTCTCTCTCTCTCTTCTCTCCACACATATATATCATCTATCTATACATATAGATATAGATATTTATGTCTGTCTGTCTCTCTCTCTCTCTTTCTCTCCACACATATATATCATCTATCTATACATATATAGATATTTATGTCTGTCTGTCTGTCTGTCTGTCTCTCTCTCTCTCTTTCTCTCCACACATATATATCATCTATCTATACATATAGATATAGATATTTATGTCTGTCTGTCTCTCTCTCTCTCTTTCTCTCTTTCTCTCCACACATATATATCATCTATCTATACATATAGATATAGATATTTCTCTCTCTCTCTCTCTCTCTCTCTCTCTCTCTCTCTCTCTCTCTCTCTCTCTCTCTCTCCACACATACACACACATATATATATCATCTATCTATACATATAGATATAGATATTTATGTCTTTCTCTCTCTCTCTCTCTCTCTCTCTCTCTCTCTCTCTCTCTCTCTCTCTCTCTCTCTCTCTCTCTCTCTCTCTCTCTCTCTCTCTCTCTCTCTCCACACATACACACACACATATATATCATCTATCTATACATATAGATATAGATATTTATGTCTGTCTGTCTGTCTGTCTGTCTCTCTCTCTCTCTCTCTCTCTCTCTCTCTCTCTCTCTCTCTCTCTCTCTTTCTCTTTCCACACATATATATCATCTATCTATACATATAGATATAGATATTTATGTCTGTCTCTCTCTCTCTCTCTCTCTCTCTCTCTCTCTCTCTCTCTCTCTCTCTCTCTCTCTCTCTCTCTCTCTCTCTCTCCCCACACATACATATATCATCTATCTACATATATAGATATTTATGTCTGTCTGTCTGTCTGTCTGTCTCTCTCTCTGTTTCTTTCTGTTTCTATCTGCCTCTCTGTCTTTGTCTCTCTATTTCTTTCTTCCCCTGTGTCTCTCTCTGTTTTATTCTCTCTTCATTCATTTAATAATCTTCATACAGGAATTAGGACATCTGAATTAGGACATATTAAAATATTTCAATATGTATTCCTCTTCTCAAATATTTAAAAGAGTTTAGAACAAACAGAATCAGAACCAAGCTAAATCTAGCACACATTCTCAAAATTGAAATTTCCCTAAAGCAACATTGTTTGATTGCCATCATTTTTAAAAAATAAATAAAAATTAAAAACAATTCATGGTTCTTATTTGCATGTCCATGAGGTTGGTCTTCAACTGTGCTCCTAAGAAAGCCCATCTTAACTTATTACAACTTGTCTTCAATATGTATAAAGTTTCTTCTATCTATTCTGACTGATTTAGTCCTGGTTCAACATATAATGACTGTGACAAGTCCTCTGAGATCTTGATCATCAACCCTTAAACAGAATCAAAAATAAATAAATAAAAGGAAAACTAAAACCATGGGAAGGACTCAAGAACAAACAGGATTTTTGGCATCCTCTAACTTGAGTCCTTTGAGTTTTGTAAAGACAAAATTGATGGAATAATAGACCAGTCATTACATTGAATGAAATGTTGATATTTAATACAACTTAATAAAGTTGCATTTTTAAATACTGAAAGAGCAACCACAAACCATGTACAATTAAAGGTTTCTGTTTTTTGTGGTTGTTTTTTGTGGGGGTGGTTTTCTTGGTTTTGTTTTTGTTTTAGATTTAGAAGTAATGGGGCTGAGTTGTTGGAAAAAGTATATTTAATTTTTAAATCTGAGGAATAAACCTACAACCAAATCCTAACCAATAAAACTTTACAAAAGTTAATAATAGATTTTCAAAGAAAGGTTTAGATGACTTCTTGGCAAGGATTTTCCAGAAGTTAAATTTTCATGAAAAAAAAAAATAGACTTAATGGCATTCCAATATGATTTTAGGCGATACTTTAAAGCTTGGTTTAGATATAGATATCATTTTGGATATTTTCTGCTCTTGTGCTCATGAAGACATGAGACTAGGGAACTGGTCTTCTGACTCTTCTTCTATGTATATATGCCCAAACAGTTGTTTTGCTGTACAAAAAGACTTTGAAACAGTGTACAATTAGCCTGTGAAGGAAATCAGAAATGTAGACGAACAAAAATAGAGGGATTGGGAATTCTATGTAGTGGTTCATAGTCATCTCCCAGAGTTCTTTCACTGGGTGTTCATTACTGCTCTATTGGAACTGATTTGGTTCCTCTCATTATTGGAGAGGGCCTCATCCACCAGAATTGATCATCATATAGAATTGTTGTTGAAGCATAAAATGATCTCCTGGTCCTGCTCATTTCTGACTCTTCTTCTATGACAATGAAACAATTAGCATGGGGAGGGGTTTCAGGTGCTGGAAAACCTGAGTTTAAATCCTACTCAAATGGGGACAGGCTTTGTAATTGGATCTAATCACTTAGTGTCTCCTATCAGTCTTCTCACGTGAATAATCTGTGAATATGTGAAACCAAAAAATGTGAATAATAATAGTGCCTATCTAACAACTTTGTTGTGAGAATCAACTTTATCAACCTAAACCTTAAGGTTCTTATCTATAAAATGACAAGATCAAGCTAGATTATTTCTAAAGTAGCATCAAGATTTGGATTTTCAATCCTATGACCTTTTGTTTGTCTACTAATATCCAATAGGGAACCTAAGTGAAGATGTGATCCATCCAGATCCTGTACTTGTTAGAATGGATGATGTAGGAACATAAACACAGGGAATCAGGATTCAAACTTTTGAAGTCATGCATCTGTTGCCTAATTTTCAGAGTTCCAGAAATTTCCTCAACTGTAAAAGAATCTTAACAAAACATAATTTCTTATTCACTGTGTTGTTGTTGTTGTTTTTCTTTTTTTCTTTTTTTGGTTTTATGTGAGGAAATCTCATTTTAAAACTCTGCAAATGACTATGAATATAAATAATGTTAATGAGAATGTAGAACTTTAAAATTTGCAAAGCACTTTAATATGCCTTTTTGAGTCCTGCAGCCTCCTGGGGATGTAGGTAGAAAAGGAATTAGAAAAGAAGAAAGTAAAAATTGCCAAATGGCTAAGATAATTGAAAGATGGATACCCAGAAACAACAGGGGAAATGAATATAATCCAGACCAGGTAATATGAGAAGCCTCTAGCATAATCTTTTAATGCTCTCTCTCCAATCTTCTCTCCAATGGAAATGTTAATAAATAATAAAATCGAATTCTTTTGCATATTTTGTCCCTTTAGATTTATTCTATGCACATGTAACTGTGTGTGTATGTGTGTGTTTCTATATGTGTTAATTGTGTTTTCATTAGCAATATATTGAACTAACCAAGTCTTGGAAAGGGGTTTTGACTTCAGGAAGTATTTTTACTCTGAAATTAGAGTGTAACAGAGTAGATATTATATTAAGCAGTAGCTAAAGTGAAGATTGAGGGTCATCATTTTTTTCTGACTTCTTTAGACTTGCTCTTTCTCTAACTCTGTCTCTGTGTGTGTGTCTCTCTGTCTCTGTCTCTCTCTCTCTGTCTCTGTCTCTCTGTCTCTGTCTCTGTCTCTGTCTCTCTCTCTCTCTCTGTTTCTGTCTCTCTCTCTGTCTCTGTCTCTCTCTGTCTCTGTCTCTCTCTGTCTCTCTCTCTCTCTCTCTCTCTGGAACTAGGATATTTCTAGGAATAGGATGACTTTTGATTCTCATTACTTATGTAAGATTATACCCTAATGAGATGGAGGCATTTATTAGAGAAATAAAAACATACTAACATAAAATGTCTGCTCCCTCAAGTATATGGAAAATAAAAGTGAATTAATCAATAACTATTTTAAAAATTCTACTCTGGCAATGAAAATTGACCAGGCAATGGATGATTCCACTTAGCATGGAAGGTGGACTTTGAGAGCCACTGATTCACTCTTGAGTGTACTAAGAGGCAATGTGGTCATTTCTCATTTGAAAGGAGTTGATTAGAAGATTCCAGTGACATGAAATGAAAGTAACTTACAGAAAATA
The DNA here is from genome assembly GCF_048593235.1 of Sminthopsis crassicaudata. Classification (NCBI taxonomy): domain Eukaryota; kingdom Metazoa; phylum Chordata; class Mammalia; order Dasyuromorphia; family Dasyuridae; genus Sminthopsis; species Sminthopsis crassicaudata. The sequence goes on along the minus strand of NC_133620.1, from coordinate 1,778,132 downwards.
ACTAATCTACTTAGTAAATGCTTTCAAAAGTCACTAAATTGCAAATTTTCTAGAAACATAATGAAAAATCCATAAAAATGATGAAATGAATACTTTGGAAGGTTAAAATAAAATCTAATTGGTAATGGAGTGTATTTATATGGTTGAACTAGATTCTTTGCAAACAAAACCCTGGCTGAAATCAAAACAAGTACCAATGCTTGCCCAGAAAACGCACTTTGCCCTAGTGGCAACTTTAATTACCTCATGACCAACAGATGGTTCAGTTCTCCTCATAAGAGGAGCTAATGCACATTAGCTATTTGGGTTGAACATTTCTTTGGATGTCAAAATAAATAACCCACATTGCATTGGGTTGGAAAGTTTACAACACACTTTGTATACATTGTCTCGTTTGGGACCTAGAATAACTCTGTGAGATTAGTGCTTTTATTATAATTTTCATTTTTCAGATGAAGCAGAAGTTGTGACATATCAATGGGAGGGGGAGGATTTGAACTCATGTTCTCCCAATTCCAAGTCAAACATTCTCACCTTTATACCATGCTGCCTCTATAATGCAAAATCTTTCCGAGGGATGTTTTCAGAATAGACACATGATATAGCCATCTGAAAACATATCTGTGTTTTTGAGTATATCTGTTTGTTTTGAGTAGATTTGAGACGTGCTTTAAACACTGTGAGTGGAAAGAATTGGGGGAGGAGTGCTAAAATTCAAGCTAGTCATTTTTCCACTCCTTGAGGTCATTAGGAGAAGGGAATCCTGTGATTAAATATTTTTGGTGTTTGGAACAACATCAGCAACAACACCACCAACAAACTCTCTCAGTCAAAGCTATTGTAAAATGTGTGAAACAAAATTCATGGCTGTCAGCAAGACCTAATATATACTCCTTTTCTGACATAATAAGACCCAGCAAGATCTTATATGCTCCTAAGACATCCCTGCAAACACAAACTCACCGGAGGATTCCATAATTCAATAGGAGATATGATTCTAGTTTAATGCCCTACTCCTTGCTTCCCAAAATTACTAGCTTGCCAGAGAATTCCCATGTAGAGGTGCAGAAAATCCCCTCGGTGAGTTCTGTCATTGCCCCTGCTAGAAGGGAATTCATTAGATCCTCAATCCTCCATTCTCTGGAGGGTGATGGTTGCCTGCTGAGTAACTGTACAGCTAGCTAGCAGACCATCCTAGAAATAACTATATCTCCCTAATGGGGAAGCTGCTATTTCCCAGTGGGGTGGGACACTTGGACCATGCAGATATAATCTTACACTATGTGCTTGCTAGCTGGGAAATCACTTTTTTTTTTTTTTTTTTTTTTTTTTTTTTTTTGAATCGTGTTCATGTTGCTTTGACTATATCTCAATGTCTGAGAAGTTATTTAATTAAATGCCGAATAACACGTGTATTCATTAAAGTTCTTATGGCAATGGACAAAAGGAAAGGAATCTACAGTTAAATTTATTCTGTTCTGAGCTCCTGACAGGGTACCAAAATGTAATAAAACCATCCAGATTATGAAACAAGGTGTTATGCCATGCAATTGAAGTACTTCCATACAATGGTGTGGTATATAGAACAAGCAAGCTTTATTCAAACGCCTTATTTTAACTTCACTTGAGACTGGAAGTTTGCCTGGACCAAATAGATATTCAGTCAATCAAAATAAATCAACACATTGGTCTTATCTGAGATCATTAATAAAAAAGAGTTGGAAAAAATTATCCAGGGGCAGCTAGGTTGTACAATGGGTAGAGCAATAGCCCTGAAGTCAGGAAAATCTGAGTTCAAAACTGGTCTCAGACATTTAACACATCCTTGCTGTATGACCCTGGATAAGTCATTTAACTCCAGTAGCCTTGGGGGGGAAAATGTACATACAGAATTTCAGTTTCTTATGCATTCCTTTGTCTTCTTCTTTGAAATGTGATGTATGTGATTGTTAATGATTATTGATTAAACAATAAAAAAGAAAAATAAAAGTTAAAAGGCACATGCTTATGTTTTATGTATTGATTTCTTTTTATAGTTAAAAACTTCTAGGACTCACATATTTTATCCAATGATTGCTTTTTTGCTTTTGAATTCTTATAAATGCATGAATTATTTAATGAAGATCAGGGTAGTTGTGAAATATTTCAATGATTTGAATTGTTGATATGGGTACACCCTCCAATGGAATAGAGTCCAACTTTTTCAACTGAAATGATCAAATTAGGGTGTTGTGGTCCCAAATGTGTTACCTTGGAACCACTTAATTGATGAGTCTCCTTAAATTTACCTTGACTGTTTCTTCATCTGTTGATGACTGTTGACTTCAATCATCATTGGGTCCATATGTTTATCCTGACCAGGTGGATAATAATATCAAGAGCTTGACACCAAGTAGTTAAAAAAAAAAATCAAGTTCCGCCTTTTACCTTCATGATATATTACAATGCTACATTAATGTAAACCTATTTTTTATTTTTAAAATTAATTTTTTTGAGTATAGAGTAAGCTTAGAATGTTGGAGATGGTCAAATTTTGTTGCGTTTATTAACCTCAATTTGTTCATTTATTCCTCACAATGAGCATTTACATTAATTACAGTTCTTTATGATGATAAAATAATAATAATAATGTTATTGTTACAAGGTAAACTAAATTTCTGCTTTTTACTTCCTTGGTTACCAGTCTTGCTGCAGAATCTCTGAATCAAAGAGTATAGGCATTTTTGATGCCATCTAGGCATAATTTCCAAACTGATTCCTAAAACGATTGGGCTGATTACAAGTCCCATCAAAAGTATATAGTGTGTCTGTCTTTCCACAATATTGATGGTTCAGTCCCTTTCAATGTGAGACTGTGCATTAGAATTGGCTGAGTCCAAATGTTTGTTAAAATCTTGAGTAGATGTTTGAATGATCACGACCATGAATGTATGGAGTGTTCAGGGAGGACTAATACCTCTGGTATCCAGCCTTTTTTCAGGGATGTTCATCCACCTTTGGTGTCTGCCTACATCCACCTCTTACCTATGGCTCGAAGAAGCTGTAGCATGCAAAGTGACAGCATTCTAGTAAAACTATTTTTTTTTAAAAAGATGGATTGAACCAGATTGAGAATAATTAAGAATTCTCAAACCTATTAGTGAGTTAGAGGGATATCTACCCAAGCATGTGAAGACTTCCCCTAGTAGAATGGAAGGATTAGAACAATTTTCTCAAAAGGCCATGAAGGCAGCTGAAACAGGAGGTGTCATGGAATACTGAGAGCTTGGACAGGCATAAAAAAATGCCAAAGGCATCCAATGCATCCTGGACCATCACCAGTTATCTTGACTTTTATCTTGCCATCCAACTTCACTAACTCAGAAAGAGAGGATAATGCTGGTGGCTTTGTAAAAGTCTGCTTCATTTAAATCCAATTCACAAGCAAGATATTATGTCACCATGATGTCATTGGTATACTTTGAAAGGAAATATAAACAACAGTATTGTTTATATTGCAGCACACTTATTAACAAGAATGATGAATCTCAATCAAAATGACAGAATTGGGGCTACATCCTATAAAACCTATCAGTGAATAAACATTTACAAAGCTACCTCCAAACTTTCATCTGGGCCCAAATTCTGAGGTGGCCGTTAATTATTTGGAAATGTTATTCAACTTCTTTGGGAGTCCATTTTTTCTTCTGCAAAATGAAATGTCAGCTCATGATTCGATCTTTCCACCATGTGATTTGAATAACTGACATTTTCTTTTGTTTGTGTCTTTTCTTTGTTATCTATTAGAAACTAAATATCAGGGTAGATAGATTAGTGTATTAGTGTGTGAATACCTGGATTTGAATCCTGATTCAGCTCTTACATTTTTTCGGCCTCAGTTTCCTCATTTGTAAAAAGAGAACATTAATAATCCCCATCTTATGGGGTTGTTGTGAGAATCAGAAAAGGCTATATTTGCAAGCATTCTGCAAAGCTTAAAATGTTATATAAATATAAGACAAGTATTACTAATAGTAAGAATATTATCTAATCAGCTATCAATTCTGTGACAGGTACTGTTTTGATTTATAAAAAGAAAAACTGAGGACCTATTTTTGATACCATGTTTTACTGATAGCAGTCAAAATCAGTTCTCTCCTGATTCATGAAAAGATTAAATATGAAAGAAAACATATCATTTAGCATGGACATTGCTTTATTAAATTGGAATGAGTTATTGCATTATTTATTTAGGATTATTAGACATTTTAAAAGAATGACAGAGCATGACATTTCTTTAGCAGCTTTCCACATTATATTGAATAAGACAAACAGATTTGAGGCAAAATGTGTGGTCTATATTGTAGCATCAGCAAGAGTTATTAAAAAATTAAAAATAAACCAGAAGTTTCTTGAGGGAGGTTTTTTATTTTTAAGTAATCTGCATAATACTAGTACCTTGCATTGTGCCTTATATTTAGTAGGCAATTAATAAATATTTGCTTAATTATACTCAGGATAATAAATTAAGAGATGAAAGGGGCCAAAGAAAATCTGAGTGATAAAGATAAAGAAACAAAAACTGAGAGAATATATATGTACACATATATACATATATTTTCTCAGTAGTTACATTTCGTTGTATAATTTATTTATAAAGTAACTTTCATATGATATAATATTTTCTGGGAAGAGTTTATATGTGTGTGTGCATGGTTGCTGTCCATGATTGAAGGTAGAATTGTACCTTATGGAAGCTAAGCTTTAATTTAAATCTGAGGTACAATATAAACACTCTTTCCTTTATAAAGAAGTCATTTTTAACACAAAGAGTTTCAACCTTATTAACATGAGAAAATCACTTCCTCAGTCCAAGGGCATACCCTATTATTATTCCTTTTCTATGACCTATTTTTCAGGCTACCAAAAAGGACATGGTATTGGTGGGCCCTAAAGAATTCACACCTACCAGCTCCTCTCAATCTACTAGAAAACAGTGGTATCACTCTAAAAGATATTTAGAACCATCATAATAGCAGACTTGGGGTTTTACCTTTAGCTTTTCAATTGGTTTCCATTGGAAGAAATTTCTTTTTATCATACTTTTTTTTTTAAAGTGTGGGGGTTATATGGCTGACTGTCCATCATCTTTATAGAGTCCATAGAATGGATTCCTTCTAACCATATCAAATCTATCTATTTTCTTCTACCTGGTATACAAAGAAATCTTGTTTTATTATACTAAATGGATGTCTATACCTCAAGTTTACCTCTAAAGACATCTAAGCATTTTCTTCAAATAATTTTAAAATATTTTTCAAAAATATCTTCACTTTTGACATTATATTCCTGAATATTGAAAGTTTATTTCAGAAATTATTCTGAATTAAATCTCCAATGTATGTATTTTAAGTTGTCTTTCCTATATTTTGGTTTTTAGAACTTCAATACAGATGAAAATTCAACAAAAGTAAAAACCTTTCCTCACATTTCCTATTTTCTTACATTTTCTCCAATTCTGACATTCCAAGGTTTCTTGTTCCTTTTTTGATATAAGTAGTTATTAAAATTGGTTAGGAAGTAACCTTCAACTAGCTCTTATTCCAACACTGATATGTTAACTAAGGTGAGAATTTTTTTGTTAGATGTATAGATGGTAAGATAAATTTTTATTGTTCATTGCAAAGCAAAATGTAGAAATAATTATATTTGGAAATGGTTTTCCTTTTTACATTGAAATTCATAATAACATAAGTGTTTTTTTAATATGAATTCAATTGTGATTGGTTGTAAAAATACATTCATATAATCTGCTCAGGAATGACTTTAATTTAACATTATAATTCAAGACTAATATAAATAAAATGTCCTTTCCCTGAGCTCATATTGTTCATGACTATGCACTTCCCTTTTCTCTCCCCAAACTTTATTCAGCAATCATAATTTCAAATAGAATGAATAATATTTTTTTGAAGAGAGGTATATACAGGAAAATAACTAACCTTTCTGTGAAGATTTTTAAGACTTTAGGATTTTAGAATCAGAATGTGTAAAGGATGCTATACATGCAGGGTATGTGTGTGTGTGTGTGTGTGTGTGTGTGTGTGTGTGTGTGTGTGTGTGTGACAGTTTTATTTCCACATTAGTTAGAATACCATGCTTATCATCGAATTTTATTAGTTAGTTTTAAGTTAAGGATTTCAACTTTTAAAGCATGTTTTTACTCTCGGTTAATTTATAAATGTGTATTTGATTAAATAAGTAAAATTGATTTTATAAAGGTAAGGTTACATGGTTAATATATACTGTATTATTTTATATGTCAATATATCGATTGAGAAATCAGGTTTTGAATGACAAGATTAAATCATATTTTTAAAAAAGTCATATTGATGCCAAAATTTTAAGTAACATATTAGCAAAGAGATTATAGCAACTTCCCCTGGATAATACACCATGACCAAGTAGGATTTATACCAGGAATATAGGATTGGTTCAATATTAGGAAAACTATTAACATAATTGACTATATCAATAGCCAAACTGACAAAAATCATATGATTGTTTTAATAAATGCAGAAAAAGTATTTGATAAAATCCAACATCCATTCCTATTAAAAATACTAGAGAGTATAGGAATAAATAGTTTTCCTTAAAATGATCAGTAGCATCTATTTAAAGCCATCAGCAAGCATCATATGTAATGGGGACAAACTAGAACCATTCTCAATAAGATCAGGAGTGAAACAAGATTACCCACTATCACCATTACTATTAAAAATTGTATTAGAAATGCTAACTTTGGCAATGAGAGAAGAAACAGAGATTAAAGGAATTAGAGTTGGTAATGACAACAGTTTTTGGGATAAGAACTGACTATTTGACAAAAACTGCTGGGAAAATTGGAAAATTATATGGCAGAAACTAGTCATTGACCCACATCTAATATTCTATATCAAAATAAGGTCAAAATGGGTTCATGATTTAGACATAAAGAATGATATTACAAGCAAATTAGAAGAGCATAGGATAGTTTCTCTCTCAACTCTACAGAGAAGGAAGGGATTTGTGACCAAAGAAGAACTGGAATAAAATATTAAATACAAAATAGATAATTTTTATTACATTAAGTTAAAATGATTTTGTTCAAACAAAAACCAATGTGGGCAAGATTAGAAGAGAAGCAATACACTGGGAAAAGCAATAAGGTGGAATTGAGATAACGATTCTCTAGTTTACATGTACTTAGTATTTGTATACTTCTACAAGTTGACAACTATTCTACAAGATTGACACCTATGATGATGTACTTATAATAGTGCATGCAAGAGCTAAGTGATCTGGGACTTTATCAGTCACACTTCCTACCAGAAGCCTGATATATCTAATTTTCCCCACTACCTGCCAGTAAACTAGCTCCCCAAATAACCCTTCATTCATTTTGTATGTATCCTGCATATTCTTATACAAGTGCATGTCAACATGCCCATTGGAATGTAAACCTCCTGAGGACAGCACTGTTTCATTTTTGTTATTGAATCTCCAGTGTCAAGTATATAATAAGTGCTTAATTATTGCTTAGTGCCTGTAATAATGAAATGAGTCATTTTAAAAAAATAAGCCAATACATTTTCCTCTATTATTTCTCATCATCTGGCCCCCAAACATCCACACACGACTAGCCTTTGTTATTTGAAGAAACCTACAGAGTCACCAAGTATGAGCATATGAACCATTGGGCTCCTTTCTGTGTGTCTTATCCCCTGTCCCCTAGAGTGACTATCCAACTGCTTATCCAGCAGGTTTTCTAATGAGGAATCACTTTAAAAAGATTGCCAAGCACATTTGGATGCATTAATATAACAACATAAAATATAGATCTCTGTTTCGATAGTGTTTAGAAAACCCAGTGTAGTAACTCAGTCTGAGAAATAAATAATATACATGGAAATGGTAACTATTTATTGCCTGTAAATAATACTGATAATTTCCTAGTTTGAAAAGAGTTGTAAAAAACTATGTTGGTGAATTTTAGCAAAAGTCTTTTAGCAACTACTGGAGGCTCACTTTAACACTCTTGACATTTGAGATACAGAAACAGAATGTTCAGAAACATTTCATAGTGGAACGTTTCTGGAAAAACACCCAGGGTGCAACAATATGCTGTGGCATATTGGTTCAGAGGATTTGGACCTCAGAGAAAATCTTGTCCAATACGCTCATTTTACAGATAAAGAAGCTCAGAGCCAAAGAGGGGAAGTGATTTACTCTACTAAATGATACCTGGCAGAGTCAGGCTTCAAACTTCCGATTCCAGGGAAAAATACAGGGCTCTTTCTACTTTATAAAGACACTGTTCTAGATGCTCTAAGTTCTGAGTATCTTTAATTTCTTACCAGAAAGAGAGGGAACTGGAATGAATTCCTGGAGCCCCAGTTAGGGATGAAACATCATCTTTGAGTTATAGTCATGTAATGCTTTCTCAGGAGTTTATATAGGAAGTGCAAGACTTGAGTCATTTTTCTTCAGGTTTAATGTAGCTTTATTTGGGGATTTCGTCCTCAGCCCCCTTTATGATACATTTATTCTTGACTTCAGTTCCAGGACAAAAATGTATCTGTACAGACGACTCTGTTTTCTCAATTATCAGTAATCTTTATGTCTTGGATTCACTTTGTATATTACTTTATTTAGTAAATTGTTTCCCCAAGTAGAATATATGTTCTTTGAGGATAGAGATTTTTTCAGTTTTGTTTTTATATCCCCAGAATTTGGTATCACTAACTCCCAAAGATCTGTTGTGTTGATCACATAGTAGGCAATTTATTGGTTGACTGGTTTACTGACTGATTGTACTAAAGACCCCCATGACCCAGTCATATCTAGACCTGACCTAAATTTATAAAATCTCTCATCTTCCTTGATGTGGACAAATACTCTTCTGGAATATGTAAGGTATTTTGTAAATGTTTGTTGAGTTGAATTTTATGTATTTATACACAGAGAGATAAATAGATGGGTAGATAGAAGTAGATAGATGGAGATTTGTATATAGATATATAGATATGTGTGTGTGAAATACATGAAATAGTTACCCCATTGACCTAACTCTGTGCCAAATATCAACAAACTCAAAACAAAATGTATTTTCTATTTGCTATAATTAATTCATCACAAGTACTCAAATAACATGCTACTTTTGAATCAGAAAACCTGATTTGTAATCTACTAATTAGTCTACTCCTGATAACCTCTGGGAGCTCTAATGGTCACAACTTCTCTGGTCTTCCTTCCTAATGTTTGAAATCAAAGCTTGAGACTTTATTGATGGCTTCAAAAGTTCCTTCTAATTCTCCCGTTATATATAAGCTTTTCCCTGTACTTTTTTTTTTAACCATTATTTTTGTTCTCATTTTCTTTTCAGTTTCTTCCTCTACCTCAAGAAAATCATTTTTGAATAATTAATAAAGTGGACTTTGATGAGGATGGTATAAATCAAGATTTTAAAAATTCTTTTCTCTAGAGACAGAACAACAAAGGCAAAATATGTCATTCTGATGTAGCTGATAGAGCAAATGGTGGAAGACCAGATTATGTGCTATAGGTGAGCGTCAGATTTGGGGGTTCAGTCATGTGAAGAATTCGAAATGATCATTCCTTTTGGCAAAAAGTAGATTTATTTAGGAAAGGAGAATGCAGACAAAATGAAAGTATATAATAGACACCAGAAATGGTAAGTATGAAATAGAGTGGGAGAGTATATAACAAACAAGTTCCTTAGTAGAACTCAGTTACCCAGAAGAAAGGGAACACCCGATGAGGCAAGCTAAATCCTGAAAGGGATTTTAAAAGAGTTGGTTATCTATAAGGAGGAGAAATGGGGTTGAAGAGCATAGTAGGGGCCAGCTAGATGGCACACTGGATAGAGCAATGCCAGGAGTTCCTGAGTTCAAATAAGGCCTCAGACACTGGCAAGTCACTTAATTCCAATTGCCTTGTAAAAAAAAAAAAGAAAGAAAGAAAGAAAGAAACAGCATAGTGATGGATACTTCATGGCATAGGAGAGGAATAAGGGCACCACAAGGCAGAGTGTCATGGTGGACTGACCTAAAGGAAGGCAGCAAAAATGGTGTGGGCTATAGGTAAATTTATATGAAAATTTTAGTCTCAGGGACTTGACATAAATTGGATTTTAGCTTGGATTACCTTCATAGAGGGTAGAACCATGGAACTTAACTGAGCTCCATCAGAGCCTTTTTCCTCCTTGCCCCAGGGAACAATTTTGTCAGTGCTTCAGTTTCTCTCTTCCCATGCCCACCATTCAGGACCTAGTCATTTAAAATATTATTTAATGATGATTTTTCTCATCTACTTATACTTCATGAAAATTGCAATGGAGGAAATTAATTCTCTGGTCTCTCTTGTTCTAAAGTACAGTAGTACTAGCATCCAGCAATTGTGAATCACATTCAAACAAATTATCAATAGGCTTAAGACCCCTTAATGCAATTGCATTTCCAGAAGAATATCCAGTTTGGCTAGGCCCACAATATTTGTTTAAAAGATTAAATTTGAAAGAGCTATGACAAATTAAATAGGGATTTTTGGTTCCCCTGCTCCTGGCAGAGCTATGTATGATCAAGTGGAACTGTGCATCATATTTGAACCTGCTACTATGGGTAGAGTCCCTCTATGTTTCTTTGATTTCCCCATCTCCATACAATTTGTTTGGATTAATTAGCTCCAAATTTTTACTGATGTCCCATGATCTGGGTCTGAAATTATTGAGAAGTGGGAGACTGTTCTGGAATTCTAAAGAGGGAAGTGTCTAGAATTTGGATGGGAAGGTGTCTTGATCATCAATGGAGTTGTTTTGCAAATCAACATTTATCAGGTGGCTAATATAAGCCAAGCCCAGGGGAGGAGCTCATCTCTGAGGAAAGGCCATTTGCCCTAGGGAGAGCTCATTTCTGTTGTGAATATTGAGTGTCTCAAATCTCTAAACTGTAGAAAAGGGATTAGTGTTGGTTTAAGGGACCCAGAGGAGGGTGAGACCCTGGAGCAATTTAGGAAGATAAAAGAAGGCATATTTCTTGGACTTGTCAAGGAAAAAAAAGACAAATAAAATTCTAAGAATTATAGCTTTCCTGCAGCATAATAGGCTTCCTGTATATGTAGGTAGTAACCTCCCAGGAACTGGAGATTTCTAAATGGAGTCTAGATGAGTACTTTTCCTAGACATTGAAGAGTTGATTTCTATTCAAGTACCTGGACTAGATAGATGGCTTCTGAAATTCTGTGCCTTGAGTCTGTTTGATGATATGTTAGAAACATTCTAGTGCACAGTGCACAGAGGGAATGGGTAGGGGTCAGTAGGGTTGGACTATAGTACCATTTTTACCAGCCTTGCTTTGGGTAGAACAGTTCCTCTCTGTTTCTGTGTTTCTCAACCAGATTGTCTCTGATGTACTTTCTAATTATTATTGATAATCCTGTCTCCTCATGCCTTGTGACATCTTTTCTATTGGAAAACCTCATTTATTTGGATCTTTAATAAATTCTCTTTGAGTCTATGATGAACATGGATATTTATTTTCTTCTACCTAGAGAAGGGCAGAATTAAACCTAAAAAGATTTATACTGAAACACTTTCACATTCTGTTTTTATTTTTTTCTGTTTTTTTGTTTCTTTCTTTTTGTTAGAGAAAGCTGTTAGGTTCTTACTAAATGCTAATGAGATAATGAGATATTAGGTACTTACTAAGTGTTAAGTCAGTACTTAACAATTCTCTAGAACTGGCCTTTAAGGGAAGTTTTACCCCTTTGAACTTCTGGGGAGGAGCTTGCATGTTTAAGAGGAGCAAGTTCATTGGTTGAAGTGTTTTTTTCCCAGAAGCCCCTGAGTTATTCCATGCCCATTCTCTGGGAGGATAAAAGAAGCGACATTGAGCAAGGGAGAGAAGAGTCTACTCTAGGTCAGAGTTGGCGGCAGTTGAGACAGCAGATCTCTCCTAGAGAGTGATTGGCAGTTTCTGGAGACAACAGAACATTACATATTGGCGCCCAACATGGGGCAAGGACTTTTGCTTATCCTGACAAGGACTTATTCTGAACCCTTCAGAGGAGCTAGACTGGACCTTTGCAGAAAGCCATCCTGAAAAATCAAAAGCTCATAGCTAGTTATTGCATTGATTTAAAATGGCCCAGAACTACCTTGAGTAACTTCTAGGGATCAAGAACGATTGCACTATACATCTGTAATAATAAAGGTTTTTGTGCCATTAGGTTTGCAAAGAACTTTTTTTCTCCCTCAGAACAATCCTGGAAGGCAGGTGCTATTATTAATCCCCATTTTACAGATGAGAAAAGTGATAAAGATAGATGTTAAGGGATTCAACAGGGTCAAAAAGTTAATAAGTGTCTGAGTGAGGAAATGAATGCAGCTTTTCCTTTCTCCAGGTCCAAGGCTCTGTCCACTTCACCAATCACTAGAATACTTACATAGGGCTTAATCAAGGGGCCATTGAAAGTTCAGAACTCTTCTTAAATCCAATCTTTTAGGCAGCTAAGGAGTGATTTAGAAGAAATAAGATGAGAATTTTACCCAAAGGATAATATTTTCCTTCTGGGTTTTAATCTAAATCGACAACTAGAAAAGGAGAAAGATATTAGAAGAAATCTAACTCATTTTTTTTTGTTTTTTTTGGATGAGACATTCTCTTTAACACTAAGAAACCAACAGAAAATACTGAATTAAAGCTAAAAAGGAACCAATAATCAGAACAACACCAAAAAATCCTTTCTATGATAAACATGTTGTAATTCTTTTCATTGAAGGAATTGGTCTTGAAGACCAATTTAAATACTTCAGCTGAATAAATACTCTATGATGATTTCTGATATGAGTTTTAGTTGTATAGTACACAATTACTTTTTAAAAATTCTTTTTTTTTTTTTTTTTTTTTTTAATGCACAGTTAATTGGCCTGGATCTCAAACACTGCTCTTCTAATAATGACTGACCTTTTCTTTCTTTCTTTCTTCTTAAACTAAAACAAAATTCTCAAGTTGTGTTCAAATAGATCTCATAATTTACTTACTAGAAAGGACTTAATGACTAGTGAGTTGGCCTGAATAAATATAGTATGTAGAGAACTGATTTTAGCATAAGAAAGACCTTCTGAGACCCCCCAATGATCCACACCCTCTACTTCTCCACAGGCAAGTCATTGAAGCATCACTATGTTACCACAATGGATAAGTGCAAGGATTAAAATGTCACTTCTTGGTGACCCTGGAGTCAGTTACTTCATCAAATGAGCTGGAGGTAGAAATGCAAATCAATCCAGTGCCTTTGACCTGCCTTCCCCCCCCAAAAAAAAAAAAAAAAAAAAAAAAAACAAATACACACATTAAAAAAAAAAAAAAAAAGTGGGGTCATGGACAGGAATGAAGAGCAATAGCCTCAGCAAGTATCTAACAAGAAAACCAGAAGAGTAATCTATGCTCTATACAAACATACACTCACAAAAAAGATCTTTATTTATTAATTCCTGACAACATTACTCTTAAGTTGATAAATACATTTTTCTTGAAAAATGGACATGCTTATTTTGAAGTTATTTTTTTGTTGTTGCTCAGGTGCTCAGGTAGTCCAAATCTTCATCACCTGATTAGGGTTTTCTTGGCACAGATACTGAACTAGTTCACTGTTTTCTTCTGTGGTTCATTTTATAGATGAGGAAACTGAGATAAAGATGAAGTGACCTACACAAGGTCACAAAGCTAGTAAGTGTCTGATCCCAAAATTCAACTAAGTTCTTCTTGACTCCAAGCCCACTACTCTATCCACTGCACCATCTGTCTGCCTATAGTCTTATAGATTTACAAATTGAGATTCCAATATTTTGAATTTTGTTTTGTTTAGAAATGTTTTAAATAATTATCTGAAATATTTTCTCTCATTGCATTATCATTTTTGCAGAGAAACATTTCAAATTATGTTTAATTTACTTATAATTAAATATCAGCCTGTTAGATATCTAAATGAATAATTATAAAACATTTATTTGCTCAAATATACACGTAATAAATCCATTTTAATTGGAGAACATATATAATAATAGATTTAATGTGTTATATTTGTTAGCAAATGATAAAGGATATTTAAATATATATCTATTCCTTATTATCATGATATTAAAGCCTGTAATTTGATAGCTGTGTATAGCATGCTTTTGTCTCCAGAAGCTGGGAGGAGATCTGCTGTGTCAACTCAAATCTCTCAGACAGATTCTTCTTCCTGTAGAGAGCCGACTTCCCTTCCTGCAGAGAGCAGACTCAAGTCTGGTCCAGAAACAACTCCCTTTTTCCTCCAGAGCTGTCCTCTTTATCCTCCCAGAGAATGGGCATGGGATAATGCAAGGGCTTCTGGGAAGAATTACTTCAACCAATGAACTTGCTCCTAATATCTCATTATCTCATTAGCACTTCATAAGAACCTAACATCTGTGTTTAAAATTGCAAGTAGAATTAGTGATCTCTTTATCTATCAGTATTTATCCATGTTGTCTGTTTATTTATTTACGATGGTCAATTAAATATTCTTTTCTTCCAAATCATAACTTTCCAATAATTATCACTACATTTGTGAGATGTAGCCCTATAAGAAGGGGAAAATAAATACATCTAACCAATGCTAGTAGTGAGAATATCTATCTATCTATGTATCAATGTATCTATCTATCTGTGTGTGTATGTGTATAAGGATTTAATTTTGTATATGCATATAAACTTAGATACATCTATATTTACCTGAAATACACATAGACATCTGTTTACATATATGCACATGTCTATACATATGTATACATATGTGTGCATATGTAGGTTCACATGCATGTGCATGTATGTTCAAAGAAGCACAGTTTGAGTCTTGGCTTTCCTCCCTCTGCTAGGAGGCAGTAAGGTACAGGAGAAGGAGAACAGACCTTGGAATCAATGGATTTGGATTCATCTTGCCTTCACTCATTACCAGTAAGACCTAAGAGAAGTCACTTGGCTGGATTTCAGTTTCCTTATCTATCACATAACTCAGTGTGATCTCTAGTCCTATGATTTTCTCTTTCTATGAACTTGGCTAAGACCCCTAACTCCTCTATGCCCATTGCTTATTTCTCCCCTTACATAAAGGAGCAGGACTGTATACTGTTTTTAGTATTGAAAACTGAAATATATTTCATGATTAGCAACTGATAGAGAAGACTGCATCAGTAATTCTTTCATTCAGGATTAATAGTAGAATCCCAATAAAATAAAAATGTGCATGATGATGATGTTCACAGTGATCAATCAATAAGTATAGCTTATTGTGTGTCCACAGATTCTGATAGAGATGCAAAACCAACTAATATCTCCAAAGCGCTTTATAGTAAAACATTTTTATATATTACATATTTTAATATATAATTATATATATAAATATATAATTAATATATTTTAATATATTATATATGCTTATTATATAAAATATATAATTAATATATATTTATATGTTATATATTACAAAATAAATTTGATGGAAGGGCTATTATGATGCTTATGTCTTAAATGAGGAAACTGAGATTAAGCACTGTTAGAGCACTTTCTATTCTTCAGACATCTAGCAAGGGTATGAGGCAAAATGAAAACTCTACTTTTCATGGACCAAGTCTAACACTCCTTTCACTGCACTGTGATGTCTAATTCAAGCAGAAAGCTGAAAAGAAAAAGAAAAAAATATGAGCAAAGCAGCTTATCCCTAGACCATTTGAGTCTAAGCTCTGTAGAACTGAAGAGAGGGTTAATTAGTGATGATGATGATGATGATGATGATGATGATGATGATGATGATGATGGTGATACATTTATATCCTCTAGTGCTTTCTGGTTTCCAAAGACAATTCTTCATCAGGACTTCCAAGATACAGTCTAAGTATTATTATGCCTAATTTGCAAATGGGGAAATAGAGCTTCGTTTCCACGCCTTACCCACAGTCATACATCTACTCAGTTTCAGACCTAAGACTCCAAGCTTCTTCTGGGGAATGCTTTTGTGTGATGGCTCTGCTATAAGGAATGATAGGGAATGCAGCGACTGGTCCTGCAAACTCATCAGAGAGAAAATTAAGTTCTGGGGATAAAATAAGACAGTTTTGTTTGTTTGATTTATAGATAAATGAACATTCTGGTCTTTATGGGACAGAACAGCTATGATGTTAAAATTAGTAGTGCAATATTTAGCTGATGTTCGTTTATTATAAATATACACAGATACAGATTTTTCTCAGTAAATATCCCATGTGTTCTTTTTAGTATTTAATGGACTTTAAAAAATTAGACTTGTAAGAGTGCCAGTCATGCAAAGTGACAGTTTTTATAGTTCTTACCAGGTGTTAAATACTTTTCTTTTAATGTAGTAGGAAGTATGGACATTTGGCACTTATCCTGCCGTACGGACTGTGACACATGGATATCTACTTTAACCTCATTGTCCCATGGGAATGACAAGACTGCTGTGGACAAGAGTATCTAATAAGTCATTGTATACATTAGAAGAATCTTTTAGGACAGGGAAAAAAGAGGGAAGAGAGAGAGGGAGGAAGGAAGGAAGGAAGGAAGGAAGGAAGGAAGGAAGGAAGGAAGGAAGGAAGGAAGGAAGGAAGGAAGGAAGGAAGGAAGGAAGGAAGTGAGGGAGAGAGGAAGGGAAAGAAAGAGAAAGGAAGAAAGTAAAGAAAATAAGGAGGAAGAGAGGGAGGCAAGAATGGAGGAAGGAGGGAAGAAAGGAATGAAGAACAAAGCAAGTAGATATTCACTTGTCCAGAAAATTGCAAGCTATATACCTATATAGATATAACTATGACCAGCTGGCCTTTGAAATCTATGGTTCTGAGTCTTATGAACCATCTGTTAAGTGTGTTATGAATCCGTGGATTTTGGGATGTCTGGGGTCAGAGTGGACTAGCTGTCCTCTATCAGCCTTTATATCAGAAAATCCTTAAATATTAAAAAAAAAATCTTCCTGGAAAAAGTAGAGAAGAATAAAACTTAATTTGGAGCCAGGTGCATTTAGACTTTTGGGAAATCACACTGGGATGGTATTCTTCGAAATCTCCTATAGGAAACGTATCACTTTCTGCTTGAGCTAGCCACTGACCAAGGGGATTATGTTTCCAGTTTAAATTTTCAAACAAACACCGTAGCTCACTGTATAATCATAGGCATAGTGTATCAATATTTAAAGATAGTAACAGAATCCAGGGAATAGATTTCATTTTGGAAATTATTTGAGATCCTTTGTTCCTTCGAGCCCTACACACACACACGTGCAAATACCCACATGCATATGTACATGCAAATTATATATACATATATGTATATATATATACACATATGTGTCATATGTGTGGCTATCTATATATGTGCACATTCATGCATATGTGGGAGTGTGTATATATTTGCTGCTTCTATTTATATAGAGAGTAGTCATCCCATTATTGTGGAGAATGCCAAGGATGATTGAAACACCCACCAACGAGGCGAGACCATTCATATACTTAGAAAGCAGTATTTGTATATCAGAAGGGAAAACAGCATGCTCATGGTGATATAGCTTGTGTGTATCAGAGGAAGGAAGGACTCTGTTCCCCATCCAATCCATCCAATCTATTCAATTGCCAAAGGAATATTTGGCTGATCATATGACTCTCCTGTCCAATGCACTGCTGTGGCTCTCTGTTATCTCTAGTATCCAGCATAAATAAGTCTCCTTATCCCTTCACACCTTCCTTCCAAGGAACTGTTCCAGCACAGTTGTACTTCCCTGCTTCTCACGCACTTGCGCTCTATGGTTCAGGCAAACTGGCCTTCCTCCTGCTCCTCACACGTGCCATTCCACAACCACTTATCTTTGCACAGGCTGCGTAACTGAAGTCTGAAAGATTCTCTCTGCTCCTTTTCGCCTCTGAAAATCATTTGCTTCTTTCCAAGCTCAGTTCAAAGGCAGCCTCCTGCACGAGGACTTCGCTGAGAGATTTAACACATATTTACATATGTAGAGATTCCCTGGGCTGACAGCATGTTAGCTCTTGGAGGACAAAGACTTTCATTTTTGTCATCGTGCCCTTGGACTCAGCACAGTGACTGAGTGATTAGCAAAGACTTAGCATTCAATAAATGTTTGTCAATTAATCGATTGATTGTGAGTGCAAGGCCAAACTTCTATAGAGAAAGTCATTTTCCCTTGAGAAAACTAGACATTATGGAGATAAGAACATATTTAGGGCTTAGTGGCAGAGGCAAGGGAGCTCTGGGGCTTGATCCTGCTTTTCTGCCATGGTCTCTCATTCAAACAGAGAGCAACCAGTCTGCTTAATGAGCACCTACTTCAACCCCAGTCTGCCAAGGGCCGAGGAACTCCTTTCCCCTGTGATTGTTAAGGAGATCCATTCAGGTACAGTCATGGCTAGATAACCAGTGGGGTCTCTTTCAGGACTGAGATTTTACACACTGATCTCTAACAAAAGACACAGACCAACCATTGCTGTATTGAGTCCAAAATGCCCTTTAAGGGTTCATTTTTATCATCTGCTAAACCAGCCACGGTGATTGCTGGAAATCAACACAAATCCAAGTCGACAACAGCCACAAACTTTAGGATACAAGAAAGAATCAGGGAGGGAAAAGACCCACCTGTGCTTGCCTAGATAAGGGAGATTAGCGAGGAAGTAGATGATGGGTAGAATCTAAGCAAGTTAGGAAGCCGGTTGTGGGACAAAAGAAGGCATAAAGAGCCTAAATTTCAGGTTCTCCAAAGACTGAAGGACTTGCCAAGGAAGATGGGTTCAATGGGCACAAGACAGAAGATATTTCATATCTAAAACTGCTAAAAGTATATTTTATGGGCAAAGCACTACTCTATACAGAGTATACAGAGGCAAGCTTTCTGTAGCACCTGCCCTCAAGAAGCTTATGTGCTATACTAGAAAATGGGGTGGGAATAAATTGGGGTATCCAATAACTTTGATATAATTTAAGGGGAAAATAATAATCACTAACCAGGGGGACCAAGAAACACTTCCTGTGGCCAATGGCACCGGGATTGAGCGACAGAGAATGCTCAAGAGTTTAAGAAACCCAAGAGATGAGCCTAATAAAGAAGCTTGTTTCACTAGGGCAGAGACGTGGAAAGAGGAAGTAGATAGATCAAATCAAAACCAGTTTTGCTTTAAAAAGAAGAATCTTCCTGTATAGGTTCTCATAAAGAAAATCACATTTTTTTTGCATTGACAGGCAATAAGCTCAGGAATCTTTCATCTTAATTTCTGGTCTATTAGCAAAGCCTTATTTAACATTCTCTGACCATCTCTCCACATGGCCCCCACCCCAAGTATCTCTGTCAAGTTGTTCGTAGTTAATTATCTTTAAATGAACATTTAAATGCACTAATGCACTAGGGGAATCGCACTGTTTAAAGGAAACTTAGCAATGAATCCTGTGGTAAATTAAAGAATTCTTATTTAATGCAAATAATTATTCCTAATTTATCTGTTTGGTGAGGGTTTTTTGATTGTTTTAGAAAGACACACTTTGAAAAGAAAGCTTTTTTAAGAAAGTAAGGAAATTATAATTTATCTAAAGAAAATTTTTTTATCTTTTTAATCTTTTCTTTACTCTTCCCTTCTTCTCCCTCTCCCCTGCCTCTGCCTCTGCCTCTCTCTCTCTCTGTGTCTGTCTGTCTGTCTATGTCTCTGACTCTGTCTCTGTCCCTGTCTATTCTATCTCTCTATCTCTCTCTCTCTCTCTCTCTCTCTCTCTCTCTCTCTCTCTCTCTCTCTCTCTCTCTCTCTCTCTCTCTCTCTTTCTCTCTCTCTCTCTCTCTCTCTCT
Organism: Sminthopsis crassicaudata; assembly: GCF_048593235.1. NCBI lineage: Eukaryota > Metazoa > Chordata > Mammalia > Dasyuromorphia > Dasyuridae > Sminthopsis > Sminthopsis crassicaudata. Next base: position 1,758,230 of record NC_133620.1, on the reverse strand, counting down.
CTCTCTCTTTCTTTGCCTCTCTCTCTCAAAGCAATCAGTATATTCTTTAAAATTCTCTCCTTATCAATTCTTCCCCAGTTTCATGACTTATGATACCACTTGGTAAATGACATCAAAGTCAATAAATGAAGTAATGAATAAAATCGTTATGTTAGGGAATGGGATTATAAAGTTAGCTAAATTCTCAAAAGTTGCTAAGAATTTTGATTTAGCATTGAATAGACTTACGTCTACCTTGCAACAGACTGGTGAAATCAGGGCTATGGCATGGCATTCCAACATGAAGTTAGAAGTCTCAGCTTTGTGGCATTGGTGGTAGCCAAGTACCCAAATCTCTCTTAAGTTCAAAGCAGGAATCACTCTAAAAAAGTATGTATCTATGTGTATTGTATGTAAAGACGTCCACTCTGAGAGTGGAGAGATAAATCTCATCATGTTAGAGAAGCCTCAGCAATGCTTAATTTCAGACCCAGGACAATCTGAACCAAGAGGTCTCATTACTAATTTCTTCTCTTATCGAATCCATTCTACTTAGAGAAAAGAGTGCTCTTCACTCTTCTGGAATAAACGTTATTACCAGTGATTTGCTAAAGAAATAGTAATAATACAATTTACTTCTTCGAATTCCCAGACAAGAAGGAGAAAAAAAATATTTGCATTAATAGAAAAGGTAAGTGATGTAGAAAAACCAAAGGAATGACTAAGTCTAAAAGCATTCCAAATCAGGACAATAATGCTTTTGAGTAGGAAGGGACTTTCGAGGATATTGGCAAATATATTTCCAAGAGGATTCTTATTAATTACGGGGAAACTCAAGATGGCCACTCAGATTTAGAATAACTTTGCCCTCCCATGGACCCCCTGTCCATCAGGCATTTTGCTAAAAGAGTTTTCCATCTATGAACAGTTTCTGGGAGTGAAGGGAATTTATTCATCTACAAACCTCTGGTAAATGGCTGTTCCATCAAGAGCATGTTAATGCAAAATGAATGCAAAGCAGTGGTCTTAAGTTAATGCTACTATGAACACCTGACATTTATAAAGAGCTCTAAGATTTGCAAATCATTTTACGTAGAGTATCTCATTGATCTTCACAACAGCCTTGAGAAAGAAATACGGCAGATAATATGACCTTCATTTGAAAGATGAGGAAATTGAAGTTTGGAATCAATTTCCCAAGCTCACCTGCTTAAGCATCATCAGTGAGATTCAAACTCAGGCTTCTCTTGATTTTATGCCCAGCACTTTTTTCTATTATACTACTATATATCACCTTTAAGGGGAAAAAAAATCCAAATTTTCTCTTCACTTTAACTTTCTTATTCCCCTCTCTTTAATCTTCTATTCAAATGTTTCTCTTCATAAGATTTGTTTATCTGATTACGAATGATTTTCAATATCCTAACAAAAGCTGATGAGGAGACATGCTGTAGCTTGGTACAAAGGTTGCCTCTAATGGGGTCTTTGTCTCAAAGCAGTCAATAACTCTTCTATTTAAAAAGGAAGAGACAAACAAGAAATAGCCAGGAAGTAGTTCCAAGACACGTTCAACGCTAGTGTGACAATGTCTTCCCCATTAATAGCAATAGCTTGAAGGAATTCTGCAATGTGGGACAATGACAAGGGTGGAGATTTTAGAGTCTGAAGACCCAAGTTCAATACTGCATTGGTCGCTTACCAGCCCTTTGACATGTAAGACATTCAACCTGTGCAGGTTGAAGGCATAGGATTCCTGGAGATGTTATCTCCAGGAAAAGGAAATCTCTTTTTATAAAAGCTAACATTTATATGGCTATATGCCAGGCAATGTGTATGTGTTTTATAATTATTATGTCATTTCCTCCTCATTGTTCTGAGGAAGAAGTGCTGTTTGTATTTCCCTTTTACAGATAGGGAAAGTGAGATAGACAGAGGTTAAGATGTTCGCCAAGGGTCATTGTCGGTTGCTGTTCAGTCTTTTCAGTCTTGTCCAACTCTTCATGACCCTTGGCAGAGCTATTGGATTGGTTGGCCATTCCTTTCCCAGCTCATTTCACTGATGAGCAAACTGTGGCAAACAGTCAGGTGTCTTGTCCAGAGTCACACAGCTGGCAAACAATCGAGTCCAGACTGGAACTGAATTCTCTAAAACTCCCTGCATTATACCACTTAGTCATCTCCTTCTGTGCTGAAGCTCCCATTCCCATGGATAGTTCTAACCATTAAAAAAAGGTTAGTTGGGGGACGGCTAGGTGGTGCAGTGGATAGAGCACCAGCCTTGAAGTCAGGAGGACCTGAGTTCAAATTTGGCCTCAGACACTTAACACTTCCTAGCTGTGTGACCCTGGGCAAGTCACTTAGCCCCAGCCTCAAAAAAAAAAAAAAAAAAAGAAAAAGGTTAGTTGGTTGTTTTACTTCCTTATTTTTTATTTGCTTTTCCTCCTGACATAATAGTTTAATTTGCTCCTTTTCAGCTTCCACTCATCAGCAGCTTGGCTCTCCATCCTATTCTGGTAGGAGATTCTTACAAGCATTCAGAGATTTAGACCTCAGAGATACCTTAGAAGTATGTCATCCAACCCCCTCATTTTATAGGTGAGAAAACTGCAGCTGAAGAAGAGAATTCAGCAATCCTTCTCACAACAAAGTGCTAGGCACACAGTGAACATGTAAAATGTGTTTCCACCATTCATTCACTCATTCATTCATGGACATGAACAAAAAGTTATGGGAAAGACATCATTGTGGTGCCCTGGAAAAACTGTCCAATTCAAATCAGGGTGAGTTCATTTGAAACTCTCCCCAAGGTGACAGTGAGCCAACTCCCCAAAGGATATTAAAGTAAAATTATCTCATTTGTGAGGTGACTCCTCAGGGCAACATTAGAGTCAAACTTGGCTGGGTAAGGAAGGTAAACATTGCAAAGTCGGCTTTCTTCTCTATGGTCCCTTCTGAATCTGCCAGTAACATGAGGCCGGGCTGGTGAGCTCAGAGAGGAGGAGCCAGCAAATGTATTTCTGTTCTAGAAAGACTTATTTAAAAGAAAAGATAAATAATACTAAAAAAAAAAAAGCTAATTTCAAAAAAAACTAATTTTTATTAAGGCACTGTGGGAGGAGAAAGAGAGAGACAGGGTGGGGAGAGAGTTATGTATACATATTACTTATTATTGCATATATATACATATACATATATACGTATATATATGTATATATATACATATATATACGTATATATGTATATACACATATATATATGTATATATACGGATATATGTATATACACACATATATATGTATATATAAATATATATGTATACACACACATATATATAATATATATATTATATATATATAATATTTATATATAATATATAATGTATATTATATATCCAGGGGAGAGAAGGGGGACAGAGAATGAGAGGAAGAAGGAAAGGGAGAGAGAGCTAGAGTTAGAGACAGAGAGACAGAGCTCAAGATAAAGAATCAGAGATAGAGAGATAGACAGAGACAACAGGGTCAGGAGAGAGAAACAGGCAGAGAGAGAAAGAGACAGACAGAGAGAGAGAAAGAAAAAGAAAGAGAGAGAGAAACTGTCCCTATCTTCAAATGGTTTACATTTTCCCATGGAGACACAATATATAAAGAGATACATTTGTACATGACACTTGGAGGAGGAGGAGGAAAAGAAAGGTAAGCACACTGGCCATTAGCTGCATTTTGGAAGGTATCTTTTAAGAGGGGTCACATGAAGCAGGCTTTTAAAGAAACTGTAGTCTGTAGCAGGCAGGGGTCCAAGGCCAGGGCATCCTAGACATGGAAGGGAACCAAAGGGAGGAGATCAGAAGCCAATACCAAGAGGAGCAAGTCCTCCAGCTTAGCCAGAAAATGGAATTGGTGAAAGGCAGCAGTCCATGATGAGTCAAATCAGTAGCGTGACTCGTCCAAAATTATCACCTGAAAATGAAGGCTCCAGCTGGTACTCAGAGATGGCATTCTGCAGCTCTAACAGTGCTGTGGGGCATAGGGGCAATCCCTGGAATTGGAGTCAAAAGATGTGGCTCTGACCCATCCGGCTATAGTCATCGGTCAAAATCACTTATTAGACTCCTACTGAGTGTTCAACCCTGGAATAAATACTGATGACACGAGATAAAAATAAATCAATGCCTGCCCTCAAGGAGCTCACACTCTTATGGGAGATATTGTTTACTCAAAGAAGTAAGCGTAGATTAAACATCAGATGAACGCACCAGCATGACTCCTGTCATCACAGAGCAGCACAAAGCTCTCTAAGTGAGCCTAGGCCATGAGTTGCAGTGACCAAAGTCTCGATCTCACGGACATCCCTTCCATTAGAAATACCTCAGAATTCAGCTAGCTCAGATTTCAGATAGAGGTATCATCCATGTCTAAGGTCCATGCTTGAAGTGCTAGACTCATGACAAGAAGACATGGGTTCAAATCCTGCCTCAGGAAGGAGTAAAATGCAAGATTCTGATCAAGTCACTTGGGACAGCCTCAGTTTCCTCATATGTAAAATAGGAATAACTACTACATTAAGAGATATTGTGAGAATTGGAGATAAGATTTAGAGGTTTTTTGCAAGCCTTAATGTGATAATATCTCCTTTTCCCCCTACCCCTCCACCTCCTGTCCTTTCTTTCCCTCTCTCCCTCTCCTCCTCCCTTTCTTGCTTTCTTCTCCTATCCTTCTGCTTCCAGTTGCCCACTTTCTCAATTTCCCCTCCTCCTCCCTAAGTATCTGAAGCCCCATTATCAAAGACAGAATGAAATCAACTTGTAACAGCTCAAGAGAAGCTGGTTGTTCCATTCTCTATGAGGACATTTAAACCTAGGAGACCAACAAATGCTCCAAATAAAGGCTTAGTTTGTTGTGTTGTGGATCTTATAGATTTAATAAAGCAACAGAGAATGTGTTAATAACACAGAATAAATTTAAAAGTCATGGAGATCCAATGATCCTGGCGTCCTTACTGTCACAAGAACAAAATCTTTTGGCTTCAGGCATTTTGCTGGCTGTCCCTCATGGCTGGAATGCTTCCTCTCCTTCACTTTGACTCCTGACCTCCCTGGCTTCTTTAAGCTCCAATTAAAATTCCATCGTTTCCTGGAAATGCTTCCCATTCCCTCTTATTTCTAGTGCCTTCCTTCTGCTAATTATTTCCTATTTTTCTAGCATTTAATTTGCTTTACATATATTTGTATTTATGCTTGCTTCTCCATTAGATTGTGAACTCTTTGCAGGAAGAACTGAATTTTGCCTTTTTGTACTCCCCGAGCTGAGCATGGTGCCTGGTACATAGCAGGTGCTTAATAAATGCTTATTGCTTATTTAATGGCAGTATATATATTTTCAGGGAGAGATCCTATAGTTATTCATTAACCAGTAAGCTTCTGGCAACAATTCTTCAGCATCCAGGCCCAGAAGAGTTAATTCATCCAGCTTAGTCCAGTCAGGTATGATAGGCAACATGATGCTCGTGACAAGAACGTCAAGTCATCGTTTGCCACTTTTCTCTCTATGAAGACACAATGTCAACTTTGCAGGAGTGAGAAAGACAGGATGTTATTTTTATTTGGATATTATTACATAATACATGGATGGAGATACCTTTTAATTCTACCTCCCATTCCCCCACCCCAAATGGAAAGTAATGCTTCTGTGTTCATAGAGACACATCTTAGTATCAGTTGCACAGAAAAAAAAAATCCAATGAAATAAATAAAAATAGGTTATTTTAAATAAAAACATACATATCCTGAAAATTTGAATTTATAAGCACCATGGATCCGCACTGACTTTGAGATTCTGCATAGGCCAGGGAACATTTGAACCTACAGGCTGGAGTTAGATTAGAATCTTTTCAGAAACCTTTTAGTTAAAAAGCCCCCAGGTTGGGAAGTGCCAAGTCTTTATGATGGAACTGCATGCTCAGGAAAATCTCCCAACCCAAAGAACATTCTTCAGTGGTTCCTTGTTGAATCAAAGACTTATATTGAATATAGTTCTGCATTGGTATACGATTCCAAGGGAATGAGTTTGATGTTTTGATTCGTGATTTGGAAACCTCAATAAAGAGCATGCTTATTAAATTTCTGATGACATTAATTTGGACAGTCTTACCAGCATCTTGGGTAGGATAGGATTAGGTTCCAAACTGATTTTGACAAATTGGAGAAGTATTGGTATTATACTAGATGAATAGGACCAACTCAGAGGGTACTTTGGGAATGAAAGTTACGACAAAAGGCTAGCCAAAAGATTCATTTTAGAGGAATTCAATTCAGCTTAATGTAATTCAATTCCATTTGGTTCACTTCAGTTCAACTCACTCTCTCTGTATAAATATATATATATATATATACATATATATATATATATATATATATATATATCATACATATACATAGATATAGATATAGATATGATATATATATATATATATATGGTATATATACTCATTATACACACATGGTATATAGACACATATATATGTATATATACATATATATATGTGTGTGTGTGTGTATATGTGTGTGTGTGTATATATGTATATATATATGTGTGTGTATTATATATATATATACATATATATATATAGATAGATATAGATAGATATATATACACACACACACACATATATATATGCACATATATATGTGTATATGTATATACATATGTATGTATAGTGTATATATATATATATATATATATATCTATCTATATATATATGTATATATATATGTATGCACATATATCATATATATATATATATATATATATGTCTCTGTCTAGGAACTAAAAAAAATACAAAATTGCCCATGTCTTCCTGGATCATTTGTTCTAATGGAGATATTCTACATAACTAAAATAAATATAAAATATATTCAGACTAATTTTAAAAAGAAAGCAATTGATGAATTGATGATCATGACTTCATGAAGGACCTACGCTGTTCCAGCTGCTTGGCAGGGATACAAAGACATAAATGAATCACTTTGATCTCCACTGTATAAGTGTCCCACTGAATGGAGCACTGGGCCTGAAGTTAGAAAAATCTGCATTCAAATCTGGCCTCAGACACTTGCTAGTTGTATGACCCTGGGGAAATCATTTACTATTTGTCTGCCTTAGTTTCACCAGCTGAGAAATAAGACTAATAAGAAGACTCACTTTTCCAGATTATTGTGAATATCATATAAGGTAATATCTGTAAAGCTTTTAGCATATGGCCTGGCACATTATAGGTACTTAATAAACACTTCTTCCGTTCTCCCTCACACAGAGATTGATCACATTATGAAGATCATAATGATATAATTTACATATTTGATGAGGCATGATGTCTACTTGAAATTTTCTGGGAATAGATCCCAAGAACATAGTAGCCAAAAAGCACTATTTCAAACCCTACTTGGAGCTATAGATGTTCTTCATTTAGCTTTTGGTCTGTGACTTTCTCAACAATCATTAGGGCTCCTCTTTATTCATTCCTCTTTTTCCCTTCTGGTCTGGATCCCCAATTCTCCATGAGGAACACTTTCTCCAGTTTGCTCCCTCTCTTTCTTCAAAAGTCCAACTCAGGTCTTTCACCACTGTTGACTGTTGTTGCTAAATGCCATCTTCCTCTCTAGACTATCTTGCAATTTATGATCATCAGATTAGACAATTCACTTGGTATCATTTCTCCTTGCATTGTCTATACACAGCCCAATTTCATGTATACTGCAAATGCCTAAACTAAGTATTTTAATTAAATATAATTGAATTGACAGGGGAGATCATTATGCCCTTCAAAAGACACTAATATTTTTGTAGTGAGAAGGACGGATTGATTATAATGTTAGGATTCCATGGGAAAAATAGAAGTGTTCCTCTGCCAAGTAGTGAGCTCCATTAATTGCCATCATAGTGATTGTTCAGATTTCCAGATCCCACTTCTGTCCCTTTTTTCCTGGGTGGTTTTGAAAAAAACTGTCTTACCTTTCTGATTTGCAGCTTCCTCATCTATATAATGAGGGAGTTAGGCTATGTAATCTTTGAAATCCCTTCAAACTCTCACTCCAGGTTCATAAGAACTTATGGAGTTCCCAGACAAGGTGATTTTTCTTCCGTTGTAATTTTTCTGTTATAGAGAAGTGCTCCTCAGAATGCCCCTTTAAGGCCTGTGTGGATCCGATTCTCTAGGCTCTGGAACACTGGAGATGGTGGGCTAGCTTAGGGATAAGGGAACCCTGGATTCACCCTCTGCCTCTATACATCTTGGTTCTATGACAATGGGGAAAATCACTTGTATCCTCTGTTCTCCAAACTTCTGGCTAAGATTTGGAGCTCTAGAAGATATAAAGCACTCTTTATAGCAGCCCTCATTAAGGTTTTCTCACTGACAATTCCTTTATTGATTGAAATCATAAGTCTGGACAACAAAATAAAACAAAACAACAAAAATACCCAAAGAATCACAGGAAAATTGAATAACT
>NC_133620.1:1587262-1744694 GCF_048593235.1 Sminthopsis crassicaudata | reverse complement strand
TATACATTAATATAAAAGTTTTAATAATTTCCAGGTATGATTTATATCCAATTATTTCCCATCTCAGAGAGGAATGAGGTCCATATGGGAGGACAGGTACAATTTGGAACTTAAAGATTTAAATAGAATGTTTTTTAAAATGGGGAGGAAAGAATTTCAGATACTAGTATATATTATTTTGTACCATTTTCCCCTACATTAATCTCTCAAAATTTGTATCTATATTCTCATTTAACTACACAAATCTTCCTAGAAGAGTCTCCTTTTTAGAGTCATCAAACACCTGTGTCTCTCATCAGAATGCTGAATAATCTGGATACATTTCAGTATTACATCTTGGGAAAGGAGCTTTCAGTCTCCTGAGTCTTTGGGATTTGATTGTGTGTTCTACCTAGCTCGTAAAGAGTTACCTCAATATGATTCCTTTAGAGAATCATCCTGCAGATGAATAGACTTTGTTCTGTTTATACTGTAACATCAACCTTGGAAAAATTGCACTTCCAAAGATATATGCTCTTTAAACTAAAATAGAGATCTTTAGCAAATCTCAAAGAACTTCACAAGATCTAGGAGAGATCTATCTATTGTCTACACATACACACACACACACACACACACACGCACACGCACACACACACACACACACATATATATACATAAATAATTGTCTATAGACACATGTATACATATCTACAACCACATCCAAATCCATATTTAATATATATATATATATATATATATATATATATATATATATATATATATATATATATATATATATATGTATACACACACACACACATATATATATATATATATACACATATATATGTGTTCTTAGCTTTACAAACTGAATATAATTTATTTCTGATATTTTGCTATAATCAATAACCATTCATTATGTTCTATCTCTATGCTAAGCTAAAAAAAAGACAACAACAGCCCTTGTCTTACAAAGTAGTGATGGAGGCAATTTTCAAACAACTGTGAAAGTAAAAGATACATAAAGACAAAACAGGAGATAATTTGAAAGGAAGGTACAATCATTGAAACATAGTAGCTTTAATACAGTTGTAAATAAATTTTAAAAGGAAATTTGGAAAACATAAACATTACATTATTTTAATGAATCTCAAATTCTGAAAAAAATATTAAACCAACCAATTTTTATAAACAAATATATGAAAAAAGGGGGAAAAAGCAAATATATGGATACCAAGTTAAAAAAAATGAAACAATTCTTTCCTTCAAAAAGTTTATGTTCTATTAAGATAAGATGCTTAAATAAAGTAGGCATAAGGGATAGATAAATACATTTGTGTGTATTTATATAACAAATTAATTTGATGAGGAAAGTGCTGGTACATGTTGGGAAATGGAAGGATAAAATGAATCTATTTTTTCAGTTCATTAAAATAAATCTATGTAAATAAAAATTTCAGAGGACCTCAAGATTCATGATGAGTTTTAACATATGGTAATCACCTAAACTTCAAAAGTTCCAGTATTTTATTATGAAAACAAATCATAACCACCCCCAAATCTAACAATCATCTAAATCAATGGTCCCTTGTATTTTTCTGTAGCCAAAAAGATTGATGACTTAGTAGTCAAACTTGGGAGAAATCTCTGGAAGTTTGTGTTGTCTGGTCTTTGGATTATAAATGTAGGTTTGGGACTTCTGTTCAAAGCCACTCAAACCTCATGGGATTTGTCAGAACTGATGTTTTCATGCTATAGCCTTTAAGAATTTATAATCTCCATACCATGATTGTATAGAATTTCAAGCTTAGAAAAGAATATTCATTACAAGGTTGGAGTTTATTTGATTTAGATTTTGGGAGATAAGAAGTACCATGCTGTAGTATTAAGAGAACTGAACTGAGACATCAAGCCCACATTTTAGGTCTTCATTAAATCTCCAGAACCAATTGAACTGATTCACCTGAGTGCCATGTGGATCTCAGCAGCCTACAATTTGTTTTTTTTCCAATTGATATAGCAAAAAATATTTTGGGAAAGAAAATTGTCTCTTATGAACACATTCACTTAAAAAAACAATCAAACAAACCAAAACAGAGTAAACTGGAGTTCTGTGTAGTTGGAACATTTCCTGATCAATGTCAAGTACTCAGGTATGCATCCTTGCTCTTACTCACAGATTTTTAATTAGAGTAATGTTATAGACACTCAATGGAATCATTTATCTACATAATAAATTTAAAATGGAGAAGATCGTTTTTACATAGATGGACAGATTCATTAGAAAGATTGCATTGGTAATAATTAGGAAGAAAATACTGACCAATGGATCAAATCACTAAGTAGCGGTGGAGACTCTTTCTCCTTGGGTAATCTCGAACACAACATTGCTGTCAGGTTGCAAGGGGTTGAAGGCACTAAGCTTTTGTGTTAGTAATTCACATTAACTATTTTTAATGTATTCATAATTTTTGAAAAATACTTTATCTAACAAATTGTTTTAAAGCTGTAACATACCCGATTTTGATTGGAGAGTTGTTAATAGGAAGGTGTAGCATTGTAGTGTTTTCTCTCTACAAATGTTTAGTAATTATATGCCTCACTTGCTATTTAGTCTTATAATTACTATGAAGTTGATTATATCTCATCTTTCTTGCATTTAAAAGATAAAAAGTGGTAAGAAGAAGGGAAGTATCATTCTGCTGCACTTAACCAATGAAATGATGTTAATTATTATAGTTCAGCATTTAAGTTTATTGGGCACATGAAGGAGAAAACAATCTGATGCTTCTTTTATAATTCATAAATTGCTAGAGCTTATTTACTGGGTACTTATAAATCCTACCCAAAACCTGATTTCTTTTTTTTAAAGGTTAGCAGGTTAGCATTGAGGATACTTCAGAGGTCATCCAATCAAATCTATAAATATATAAAAGCACTCCCTATAATGGTCATCTGGCACTTAAGAGTTTTCAGCTTTGAACAATCTACTGTCTTCTTGGGTGGCCCGTTTTGAACTGGTGTAATTTTAGGAAAGTGCTTTCTTCCTATAGAAGAAGAATTTACAATTTTTTGTCCATTTCTCCCCTGAACAAATCAATTTCCTATTCCATTAGACAACTTGTCAAATACTTAATTCAATCTTATTTGATTCAGTTCAACAACTTGAATTTACCAAGCATTGACCACGTGTAGAATACCTGGTTAGGAACTGGAGATACAAAGAGAAAATTAAAACAGTTCTTAACCATCAATTCTATTCAACTAAATGTGATTTCTAAAGCATTTATTATTCCGTATTGTGCTTACAATGTGTCAGACATCATTGTCTAGATGCTGGGAATAGAAAGACGAAAAAAAATGAAACAATCTCTGCTTTCAATGAATTCACATACTAATGGGGAAATACAACACATCTGCAAAAAATACAAAGGCTTTCAAATGGAATATAATGTCATTTCATCAGTTAATAAAACATTAACAAAGTACAAAACTCAAGAAAGTTGTCCTATGAGAAATGGTTTTTGAGCTGTTTTTCATGTCAACTATCGTTTCTCTTTTATTTCTCTCTGGTGCCAGCTAAAAGTGTCTACTTCCTTCAATTGATCTCTACATGAAATGTTTCCCAGTCCCTCTACCATATCCTTCCTTCCCCCATAGCAATCAGGATTCAGTGGCTTTCCCAGGGTCATACAATTAGTAAATTTTAAGTTTCTGAAGGCAGATTTGAACCCAGGTGCTTCTGACTTCAGGACTAGTGTTCTATCTACTGTGCTAACTAGTTGCCCACCTTTTACCATTTTGATCACCATCCTTTGGTACAACAAACTTTTTTTATTAGCCTTGATTTTGACTGCATTAGCTGTATGGCATTAAGTAATCCAATTAGCCAGTAGGTCTTCCATCTATTTATATGGCTAATGACCTGGCTGGACTAGTTCTTCCTGAGAATGCTTTTGAGTTCCAGCGTCCGTTCCTTGTATTTCTCTCATCTTTCCTCAGGAAGACAAATTATAATAGCAATATTTTTGGTGATGGAAACTACACAAATTTAGTTAAATAAAATCAGTGCCAAAATTTTTCATGCAAAAATTCAACCAAGGGCAATTTTGGTATATCTGGCAGAGCGTGGAAACATGACGAAAATGAAAATGTCGGTTTTTATTTGAAAGGAGTGTACCTTTTTTTGTTCCCTTGATGGTCATAGTATATTGCTTTATTCTGACTGCATTGAAAGTATCCTGAGCCAGGAGGCCTTGAAATATTTACCTCTTTATTCATTCCCTGCATGCTGTTACTGGAAGGGATGGCTACTCTCTTTGTTCAGATCGTGTCTCTTCTAGAAAGATCAAGTGAATAATTGATATCGTTTAGTTGGTTGGTCATCTTTCATTCTCAAAGAGGACCAAAATGACATCACTATGCTAGAGTCAAATTACAATGTCTCCAATGGTGGCTAATTAGACCAACATGAGCTCAAATGCTCTACCACAGTTTGGACACAAATTGTTGGTGTGAACATTTGGAGGGAATTCTCTTAATTTGAGTATCTCACATTTCTTTAGAGCTACTTCAATTCTGCTTAGCTCAAAGAGCTGATGATTTCTCTGATAAGGGCATGGCATGCCAGGAAGTATTGTACCCAAGTCACCCCTTCCATGCAATCGTTTCCAAAATCTTTTTTTTTTCATTTCCAAAATTCTTAAAAGAGAGCTTGAGAATGTCCATGTATTGCTTTTTCTAGCCACCACCTGATCACTTGTTCTGTGAGAGTTCTAGTCTTTTAGGCAAGCACACCTTTGCCCTTCCAATGGAGTGACCAGCTGATTGGAGTTTCCCCCTTTTAAGGAGAGTTTGAACACTTGGCAGTTTAAAAATGAGAAAGGACCACAGGATCTGGTATCTCACCCTGCCAAGTGAAAGTCAGAATATTACTGAGGTGATTCATATGGAATTGATTCTGTTTTCTGCCCTGGCACCAGTAGATTGCCCAGGATTCACAGGCATACAAAAATGGAGTCACTGCAAGGGCTCTGCTGACCTTCATTTGGGTAGTTCTAATATTCCTGTCCCACACTTTCCTTCAGAGCCTTCCAAACACTCAGAGAACTCTGGTAATGCATGAGTCAAAAGCATTATCAAAGTTCACTTACCTTGGCAGCATATTTTCTAGGGATGGCTGTTCACATTGCTAATTATTATTATTTAAGCATTCATTGAAGGGTCTAGGGTTACTTAGCCTAGAAAGGGGAGACCTAGGGTTAACAAAATTGCCTTCACTTTTTTTTTTTTTTTTAAGAAATACTATGTACAAAATCGATTTGATTCCTTCTGATTGGTCCCAGAAGGCACAACTAAGGGCAGTGGATGGAAGCATTAGGAAGAGATTATTATCTTAAAGTCTTCCTAAAATATAAATATCTCCTAAAGCGGGATGCTTTGGAGTGGGAAGCTAGAACTTCTGCTCTATGGGAGGAGCTGAAGCAGAGAATAGTTTACCGCTTGTCGGATAAGTTGTAGGAAAAATTCATTTTCTGGGCCTGGATTGAACTGGATTCAGTCCAAGGAATTCAGCAAGCATTTCTTGAGCCAGTCACCATGACCACGACAGAAGAACCAGAAACAAAGAAAACAAAAATAAGAGCAAAACAAATAAACAAATATAATCCTAAAGATATTAGAAGATTCTATAGTGTCAGAGGTGTCATTTAAGAATATTATAATGAATTCTTATAAAACATCTCATCCTGCTATAGATTTTACTCTATTCCCATTGAAGTCATGCATGTCTGTGATACACATGTTTACATATATATGTATATGTGTAACGCACATAAATACATATACACGCATACATTTATATGTTAGTAAAAGCATGGTGTTAATATTCAAAATCACGAGATAGATTAGTTGAGCAGCTAGGATAGAGGGCCCCATCTGATGTCAGGAACGCCATCTTGCTGAATTCAAATCTGATTTCACATATTTATTAGCTGTGTGACCCTGGACAAGTCACTTAATTCTGTTAGCTTCTTTTTCCTCATTTGTAAAATGTAAGCTGGGGGAAGTTAATGGAAAATCGGTCCACTTTGTCTGCCATGAAAACTCGAAGGGGGTGATGAAGAGTCAGACATGACTTAAATGACTAAACCAATAGACTACTAGATGACTAGATTCAGTAACATAAAAGTAGGGAGATCTTAGGCACATAAAGGAGAAAAGCCTCCTCATTTAATTAAAGGAATGGGTCCCATAAAGAGAAGGTGTGGTGCAGTAGAAAGAATCTGAGATTTGGAGTTCTACCCATGACATTTATAATGTCACCTTAGGCAAGTGACTGAATCCATCAGAATGAATTATCGAATCCTAAAGTCGTTCATTTAGAGTATGAAGAAGATTACGTTTCATTTATTCCAGCAAACATCCCTATTTTGCATCTGAGCAAACTAAGGCCTGTGGAGAGTGAAAGTTAAGGAAATTATTCAAAGGCACACAGGTAGAGAATGGGAGGACCAGGTGTGAAATTCACTATTTTATAATTCCAGTTCATCTCTTTTTCCAATGCAGCACATCAATTGACTTTTATTTTTACCTACCAAACATTGAGTTGGGCTTGGATGTCCACCAAAGATCTAAATATAATAAACACATATGAGGAAAGTAGTATGAGATACTAGTTTAAGTGTGGACTTGGGGTAAGGATTCCTGCCTTCCCCGCCCCCCATCCACTCCCAGATCTAAATTTATCTTCCTATAATGATGGAGAAACTTCCTGGGGGAGTTTCCATTTCCTCTGCTGGAAAATAAGGACAATGATATCTGTGTTGCATATTTTGTGAATCACAAAGCACTAGAGACATGTAAATGATTATTCCTTAATGCATCAACTTGATTATGAGTCCCAGAAAACTATTTGATTCTCTTTTAATTTTAATAGTATTATTCTAATTACATAAATAGATAATAAGGTCATAACCACAGATAAAGGAAAATATTTTCCCTTTCCCTTCTCTGTTCTCAGCAGGTGAATAGGAAAAGTTAGCATAAGGTGGTTCAATTATTGACAGGGGCATTTTTATTGATTGATAGCTTTGAGGAATCTCATTTAAGAAAATAGAAATATTTAAAACTTAATCCTTCCACAAATACCTCCTGGTTGAATCCAGCCTTTTGATTGATTGTTTATTTGCCAATTCAGTTAAGGTCAGATAAGGAGTGATTTGTATCAGTCATTTACTGCAGAACTTTCTTATTCCAAGTTCTGAATGAGTAGCATGGGAAATAGTTTCTAAGAAACAGAAGCAACATCAGAGAGCACACTTAAACTAAATGAACTGCTAAAACTCTGGAGCTCTCTTAACTTGTCCTGGTAAGATTCAAATTAGTTTGATTCTTACTGAGTTCAGTGGCCAGGATGCTTTTCAAAGGTTTTGGTTTTGGTTAATAGCAGGTACCCAATAAGAACATTTTGTGATTCTGGTTGTATTTTTTTTTTTCTTTTGTAATTTGGTAACTCCAGCTCTCCATTTCTGATTTGATATTTACCCCAAGCAGAGGATAGCCATGGCAGATAACATCCTCCATTTTCTATTAACATGAAAGTAGAAGTTCCTAGAAAATTGAAAGGGTTTCCTATGGGTAGACACGTGATAAGTATGGGCTTTTAACAGACTCCTTCCGAACATCTTTATTCTATCTTTATATCATGTCATACATAAGATCTAAATAATAGCTGAAAATAATATGAGAGGATAGTAGCTACATAATCTGCAAATAACATCAAACTCATATTTTTATTCAGAAATGGTGGCTAGATAAGAATTAGCTGCTGAGAATAAAAGAGAAGCTTATTATGTTCATGTTTGTTTTTATTAACATCTGAATGATAAAAGTCTCTACCAAATTTATATTTTGTGTGCCTAGAATTGTTTTTAAATTCATTCCAATTCAATATGCTCTAGATGAACAAGGGCTTTCAGCTATTTTAAGGTTGTTTGTTGGGCTAGGGTTTCTATTAAAGCCAGCTTATAACTGTTCAGGAACCAATTTATTAACTGTCAGTATTAATGTAATTCTTACAGAAACAGAACTTGGGGTTGGCATTAACAAGGTCATGGGTAAGATTCATTTCAGGTGAGTATAAACATCCCCCTCTCTGAGGTGCCTGTGATTGTCATAGGTGGAAGTGTTAACTAGCGAAGCATGTACTAGAACTAGACAGCAGGAGAACTTCCTAAATCACTTAATTTACTTGGAATAATTCATTAGCTAATATTTTTCACCCATGACAGTCACAGGTAAATCCCAGAATGGAACTGCTAATTAAAGTTTCAAGATGAAGGGAAGTTAGTCTTGAAATGCCAGACAAGCACCGGTGGCCCTGAGGGAAAAGTCAAGTCCATAAAATATTGGTATTCAGTTGGGGAGAAAATAGACTTAAATTCATCACCAATGGTGAGTGTTTGGGATCAGGGACAAACATTCATTGGCCTTCCCAGGTGAGGGCAGTGACACTTTTGAAATATTGTTGAACCTTTCCTGAGAGTTCCATATTTTGAGGCAAAAGCTGAGCGGAGCTTGTCTCTATTAATCTGAAGCCCTTATCATCATGGGCCAGCCCTGAAACACAGACTCTCTGAGTTGGGAAGGCCATTAACTTCCATTAAATACAGCACCCGAAGAAGCACTCTCCAACATCTCTAAAAACCTGTCACTCACACTTGACTTGAAGACGCTCAGTGAAGGAGAATCGTTTGAAAAGTTAGGAAGTTGTTGAGACTTTTGTCATCACAGTGAATTGAAATCTGATTTTCTAAAGTTTTCATCTATCACCCCTATTTCTTCTAAGCAAAATAAATCTGATTACTTTCTGACATGAAGAGTTTAAAATGGTCATCGTATGACTGGTGTCTTTATTTTAGATGGATCATGTTTGATTTCTTAAAACATTCCCATAAGTAATGGTCGCCAATATAAAGCTGACTGTAATTTTGGTTTTCTTATTCTGAATAGTCTTCAGCTTCTCAATTAATTCTAATAATTCATGTAATTTTGTCATATGGATTCTAGGCCATGGAGAAGCCTTCTCAATAACTTTCCTGATCTCCCTGACAGTTGGTGGCCTTCCTCCAACAAAATTGCATTTAGCTACTTGGTACTTATTAGTTTTGTTGAGTATATCACTATGTATACATTTGTGGTCTTTCCTGCCAGAATAAAATGTCAGTTCCTCCAGAAAAGTGATAGTTGTACTTTTTCCTGCAATAATTATCTCTAATCGGTTTGATTTTCTTCTATCATCCAGCTGTATGGAGCAAATTTCATTTCTCAGTTATAGGGAAATAGTTGGAGAATTCATTATTAAGATCAAGATATAAGTCCACAGAGCAGCAATGTCTTTTTTTTTAGAGCTCCAAAACCCTTTATTCTTGTTATTTTATGAAAAATCAACCTCACATCCCATTTTCATCTGTATATCTGTATATTTGGATTCCTATAAGCATCTCTCTTGCAACATTCAGTTTTGAGACATTAAATTTATATATAAACTAGAAGTGATGAAAATCAAACAACCAACATTCATTAACTATTACAATGTGCCAACCAGGCAATGCAAATACAAAAACAAAAGGAAATCATTTCCTTCAATTTAGGAACTGTCATTTTGTTATGGAAAACTACAGATAAAAAAGGTAGCTAGACAGCTAGATAATGGGACTGTTTTTTACATATACATACATACATATATATATATATATATATAATTAAGGAATATATGTGTACACACATATACACATACATATATATATTATATATATATATACATATATTATATATATATATATATTATATATATATATTACTTGGTTGTATTTCATGTATACATATAAGAAATAATATGCTGAAAAAATGAATTTATTTCATATTGTCTAAATTTGAGACAATTTGGTAAGATTTATTTTTCTCAGCGGAATGAGAGAGAAAAAGGATTCATTGGGAAAAGTAGGTGGCGTAAAACAAAATAACAAGGAAATTTATTTTAAAACATATTGTAATTTTGCAGAGAGAAATGTGACTCCACTTACAGTGTAAAGTCTTTGAAGAATGAGACCATGTTTTGTATTACTATCGTCCAGTCCATTGTCAAAGTGGTTGGTCGTTTTTCTTCGTTCTTGAAGGAGACCAAAATGACATCACTATGTCAGTCAGTTACAGTGTGTCTGCCTGTGGCTGTTCAGCCCAATGCAAGGTTGCAATGTTCTGCTTACAGGTTGAACACAAAAAGTCCTTATGAACATCTGGGGTAGATTCTCTAATTTTACACATCTCGTATTTCTTTGGAACAACTTCAATTCTGTTTTAGAATTAGAGCATAGCGAATGGCACCTGACGGGATGCCATGCTGGGTGGTCCTGTGCTAGTGTCTTCCAGCTGTGCAATCAATTCAAAAGTTCTTAAGAGAGACCTTGGGAGTGTCCTTCCATTGAATTTTTGACCATGCCTAAGTATTGAGGAAGATATATTTCTGGGAGTCATTAAGAGATTAGGATATTGCCCTCCTTATTACCTAGATTAGGAGTAATGAAGTACCTTAAATAGAATTACAAATGATGTCAGGATGACCTGGATTCATTCCCTTTTTCTACACATTATAGTATGTAGAGAGGTAACCTTCATGCCAGGAAAATCTGGGGTTAAGTTTTTCTCTGACTTAAAGTAGTTTTGTGACCCAGGGCATCTTTGTGCTCTAGGTACATTACTAAGCTGATAAGAGAAGGCATCTACTTGCCTTGCATTGATAAAACTTTCCCTCACCAATGAAATCACAGCTGCTGACCCTGTGAATTTGATTGTTACTTAACATCTAGGACCTTAAAGCAGTGGTCCTCAAACTTTTTTAAATAGGGGACCAGTTCACTGTCCCTCAGACTGTTGAAGGGCCCGACACTCTGTCTCTGTTGCCTCTGCCCAGCGCCGGAAGTGTGCTTTGCTAAGGTCAAATGTCACTTCCGGTCTGATTTTGCCACAACCTGGCCACTTAAACATCCTCAGCGGGCCACATCTGGCCTGCTGGCCATAGTTTGAGAACCCCTGCCTTAAAGTAATTCTGTAATGAATCGATTTGTGGAAAAATAAGGGAAAGGGATTCCACATTGGGAATTACTTAAATTGACTGACTAAATCACAGCTCTTTAGAATATTCGGTTTGTTATGGTTTTGTCTTGTCTAATTCTTTTTGGCATGATTTGTGCTTTTTTTGGAAGTGATGGTAATGGGGTTTGACATGTCCTTCTCCAGATTATTTCACAGATGAGGAAATTGAGGCAATTGGGGTTAGGTGATTTTTCCATGTCCAATGGCTAGTAAATGTCTGGGGCCAGATTTGAACTCAGGAAGACTCCATCCCTAGAACTCTATCAACCAGCCACATAGGTATCAAGGAATATTTGATTAAAAAATAGCAAAGCAGAAGCTAAATGGAGATGTGATGATGGAAGGAGATTATAGCTCAGTGACCTTAAGCCATCCATTGAACTTCTCTAGCCCTCAGCCAAAATAGGGGATTAGGGTTGAGTTTGTCCAGCTTTGGCTTATTTTGGATGATCTTTTGACCTCTTTCCTCCCTATGTGAGCCATTAACCAATGAGCTCAGGATCTGAAAATATAGACCCACATAAATGGTCTATTACACTTTTGGTATTAAATTAGATTTATCCATAAATTTACCCCCCCCCCCAACAACAAGATTAACTTGGTTTTCTATAATGGCTATATGAATGTTAATTAGTGGCAAATTTCTAGTACTTTCTGAGTACTCAAGCTAGTAGACATGAGGAATTTGGACATTTTCAGCAGGAGCAGATTGTTCTATGATTTTAAAGGGCATTACATTAATAAATTAAAATTAACAGAACGTATAAAAATGAGGGAAACTAAAAGTTGATAGCATTCAATATCCAATAAGTATTCAGATATGGTCAGAGTCAGACAAAAACTTTTAAGATTCTCATTATCTTCTCTATAAAATCTTATTTACTGGATTTTAAATACTTTTTTCCATTATAAAATCCTAAGGCAATGAACTCAAATGACATCATTTTATTCACTGGTGTCCTTTTATATCTCCTTTCTCTTCTGCCGTGTCCTAGACTCATTCTGCCTTTGTACAACATGTTCTATAGAATAGGAACCCCATCGTTATTTACTGATGGTTGAATAGATGCACTTACCTGATCTTATCTGGGTTTCCCTAGAAAAGAATGTGTAGATACAAACTATCAATCATTGCTTGATAAATCTCATATTTGTGGAAACTAATCTTGAATCAAATTCTGTTAATTATTTTTTATCACACTTATAGTATTGTAAGAAAGGAACACAAACCAAAGGTATTAACTCTCCTTGCTCCTAAGTTACTAGTTTTCTTATTCACTTCAAAGGAAGCATTTGAATATCCGAATGAACATGATGTTTTGGATTAGGCCCCGATGACCTGAGTTCAGACTGTATCTAAAGCAGTTCCTCCCTGTGTGGTCCTGAGCAAGTCATCTTAACTTTATTTTAACTTTTATCTTTAGGATTTAGTTCCAAAGTCATGGATGTATTGTTTTCTTTTGTGGAGAAAGTTTCTTACTTTGTCAAAATTGCAGGTCCTTCATGACTTCCCAATGGCAACCAAAGGAAAAAGACCCTTGCTTACTTTTTTTTTTCCCCATAGTGATTTGATACCCACACCCACATTCCCTCTCTGAAAATTAGATCTTACTTGTAATGTAATAAGGTTTTATCCTTAGTATTTCCTTAAGCAATCATGTAAGAGTTCCTTTTTGTTTTATATGGAATCTACTTAGATCACATCATTTTCATCTCTCAGTGTAAGGGTTCATTATGCAAGCATCACAGAGCCCCTCTCCAAACAGTTTTTCCATCCATTTACTGCTGAATTCTGCTAGGTCTTAAATAAATCAATAAATAAGATAAATAAAAGAAACTGGTGTATGCAGAGCTAGGTAATAGAATGAAAAGAATATGATGAACATATAACAAAAATTCAAACCTTTTTTTTTGATGGAAAATCAGGTGTTAGACAGGCATTATTGGCAGAAATGATGCAACATAAATGTCATTCCTACCTCTGCCCAATAGTTAGCTTAGTTAAATTTATTGCCCATTAGTCTAAAGCCATTCACGGCCTCATAGAAACTGTAAGAGGAAATGGGTAATTGCCCTGAATGGGAATACCATTGATTGAGTTGGGTAAGGTCAGAACAATTGTCAATAAAGAAATAGTGATAGTGCATGGTCAGAGTGGAAGAAAGTTATTATAACTTAGTCATTATTAAAAAGGAGCTGAAAAATTCAAATAAATAAACAGATAAAGATTGAGATAAAGATAGTTTAGGAAAGACTGAAGATATTTTACAGTACAAAAATGTAGAAACATAAAGAAGGAGAATTATTTGTACAGAGGAAAACCAAAAAGATGAGGGGCCTTTAACTCCTGCTATGAAAGCATCAAGTGTACACATTTATCTGGAGGAGAAAAGATTGGGAAGGGCTACATCCAAGTTAGCTTCAAGGGAATCACATCTAGATTTCCTTCCAGTTTGAAATTAAGTATTCCACCATGATTCAGTGATAATTGAGCAGAGAAAAAAAGAAAAAATATATATTTTTTGACCTTAGGGACTAAAGCCAGGAGCACAGATTGAAGCTTAAGAGGCAAATTAGGTATGATGAAAGCATTCATTTTATTCACTTATTTAACTATTTATTTATTTGTTTGCTTACCTACCCAACAACCCTCCCATCCATCCATCCATCCATCCATCCATTCATCCATCCATCTCTTCATTTACTTACTTCCTCATTTATTTATTTTTAATTAGACCTAATTGTGAAGTAGGATAAAAAGCTCCAGGAAGTAGGATACTTTTCTCTGGAGGGCTTGCATCAAAAAGGGAGAACTAATTGGCAGGTTATTTGTAGGGCAGGATGTTTGGGAGCTGAGCTAGAGGGCCACTAATTTTTTTTTCCAACTCTGAGATTTTATGATTTGATTAAATGGTCAGACTGTTTACCTCTGGTATGAACAAAATACTTCCTGGCATTTGTCAATCAGGGAAGAGTACTACTTATGTAGATGTTTTCTTAGTTGTCTTAAGTCTTTCAGATGTAACTAAAGTGTATATGCTAACATGATCTTTTTTTTTTTTTTTTTTTTTTTTTTTGAAAGAACAAAGAGATTGTGGGTATTTCTTTTTTAACAATGGAAAAGCTTCCTTTAGTGGAAAAGCTGTAGGTATCAGAACAAAAAATCTGGATATTTACTAGCTGTGTGCTCCTTGACAAGTCATTGACCTTCTCTGAGATTCTGTCTTCTCAATACAATTGGAATCATGAAATTTGTCTTCCAACACTCACTAATCTTTTTAAAGTAAGAGTTTTGTAAAAGTTTAAAATATTAAACAAATATGAGATGTTACATTGTTAACAATAATATTAACAGTATTTCATTGTTTAAAGAATTTGTTTATTTTTTTGTCTAGTTAAATAGGCAAAAGTAAGAAAATTAAAAATAGCTTTGATGATTCAAATAAATTCATTTCAATTAAATACAACAAATATATATATATATTATATATACATATATACATACATATATATTTGTATACATACATATATACATATACACACATACTTATATATTTGTATACATACATATATATACATATACACACATATATATGTATATATATACATACACACACATATACATACACACACACACACACACACACATATATATATATATATATATAAATGAATGTCAACAAAAGGCAGGCAAATTGCCCTGGGGAATAAAGGGCTCATTTTAAAGATAAGGAGACTTTAGATAAAATTCTGCCTCATCCACCTTGGCTGTGTGACTAGGGACAGAATAGAATAAACTCTCAGCCTTCTGGGTAGCTTTAGTACTTTAACTACTAGAGAAGTTCTTGATCTGCATCAATAGAAGAAATTTCTTCATTAGTGAATTGCTTATACCAATAAATTCCAGGTGCAGGCCCTACCCCATGTAAAAGTCACTTGGTTAGATGAGATGAATAGACTGAAAAATAAGACTGACATCTCAATTTGTCTGGAGAGAAATGTAGAAGGCCCATCAAGGCCCTTTTTACATGATACGCTCCCTATTAGTGGGAAATGATCACTTGATGTTGATAAAAGCCTGAGAGAGAAAAGATCAGAGTTCTTTGATATTCCAGTTTCAAGAAAGTACAGATCTTAGCTGGCTCTTCTCAAGAAGATGACCCTAAGGAAAAAGAAAGATTTCCAGATTCTAGAACTTTCCCAACAGCCTAGAATTGTGTATGTCCTCTCTCAAAGCCAGAAGCCAGAAGAGCTTGGACAACTTCTCTCTTTAGGCTCACTCTATGTTTGGGATTTTTAGACCTCAAGAGGATACTATAGAGACCTCTAAAAGTACTAGAACAGGTAGCAGAATGCACTGCTTTTGTTTACTATGCCTTGTATACATTCATCTGATTCTTTGTTTCTTAAACTCATGCACTCATTTAGTTTTGTTACACTGTTGTTAGCTCCTTCCCATCTGGGACAATGAACTAGGAAACAACAAATTAAAACATAAACACCAAAAGGAAAGCAACCTTCACTTCCTATTTGTTTCTTAATTCAGAAGGTACTTCTTGATGTTCCTTAAATCCCTATTTTGAGATTACAGTATGTAATTTTATTTAACAAGATGCAGACAAGCAGACTGAATCATTCCTGCTTTTGTGAAATTTTAGTGTTTCTCTTTCTTCACTTTCCTTTTCTTTCTCTAGAAATGTTTTTCTTCACTTTTCTTTCCTATTTGCTTTGCTGTTTTTCTTTTCTTTCTAGAAAGTTTTTTCCTTCACTTTTCTTTCTTTTTTCCTTGTTTCTTTTCTTTTTCTTTCATCCTTCCTTCCATCTTTCCTGTCATCCTTATTTTCTCCCACCTTCCCTTGCTTTTTTCTGTCCCTCCCTCCTTTCTTTCCCATTTCTTTTTTTCTCTTCTCTATTTTCTTTCTTCTTTCTTTTTTCATCACTTCCTATTTGACAATTTTTAAGAAAAAGAGATTTTTACACAATACAGATGTTTATTTGTGCTTTCTGATGTTCTCAAAGGACTGACTTAAATTATCCCTTGGAACTCTAAATACTATGATCCTTTGATCAACTTAAAGGATAACAGTGGACAATAGGAAGACGTTTTTTTCATGCAGTAAATTTTTAACCTCTTCTCATTTTTTTAAAATTTCTTATGACCATCTCTTTATTGCAAAACTTATTTTAAATTACTTCATATATGAAAAAAAACATCTGAAATATAGTGACCGAATTTCTGGAAGTGCAAGTATTTTCTAAAGTGCTCTACTTTGAATTTTAAGATACACATTTTTGACAAGTAATAATGATAAGATCTTTTCCATTATTTTATTTCCATATCACTGCCAGACAAAATATTCAAATAATCTCTGTTATTCTGTTAAATTTCCTTCTGAAAAAAATAATGAAGTCAATTTGGGCTCCACTCATTCACAATTGTCATAATTCAGAAAGGGATAGACTGAAAATCACATTTGAATATGTTCAGAATTGATGAGAAATGGGTTGGCTAAGTAGATAAATAGTATGAATAAGATTGCCAAGGAAATGCTTAAACTACTTAAGGGACCAAATTGATTTGATCCACTTCATTTACATATAATATATGGATTAGAAATCATTTGTATCTTCATATAAGAATTTCTAGTTAGTTAGTAGTACTTTATTAGTCTTGCTCAGATTATTTGAAATTAATAAAATGGCATTTTTAAGAATTTCTTTTTCCTTTGGACAATTTATTGAGGTTTTTACTTGGTGGAAGTTAGGATTCCCTTTATTTTCCTTTTCCCAATGTTGTTATTAAGAATAGAATATAAGCTCTTTGAGTACAGAAACTATTAAAATTTCTGTTTTTTGTTTGTTTGTTTGTTTGTTTGGCACAGTGGCAGACACATAGTAGGTATTTAATGGGTTTATTGAATGAATGAAAAAAAAAAGAATGGAGAGAAAGAGTATTGGAGATAATCATGAGGGGAAATGAGAAAGTGTGTCATTGTGTAAGA
Organism: Sminthopsis crassicaudata; assembly: GCF_048593235.1. Lineage (NCBI taxonomy): Eukaryota > Metazoa > Chordata > Mammalia > Dasyuromorphia > Dasyuridae > Sminthopsis > Sminthopsis crassicaudata. Next base: position 1,727,556 of record NC_133620.1, on the reverse strand, counting down.
TGACTAGATATAGGGAGAAGAGGTACACACACACACATACATATGTACAAACACATACACTCACATAGTGATACACAGAGTATTGAGTAGAAATAATGCAAAGAATATATTGACATTTGTAAAAAAAAAATAACTAATTTTGGAGAAGAAATATAATGTAATGTTTTTGGTTTGGGATCTGTTAGTTTTCAGGATCAGCAAGATGTTCAGTGACAATTTTCCAGTAGGCACTTGGAAATGTTGTACTAGAAATAGTGAGTTCTATACAGGCAGAAATGACAGATTTGGAAGTCACCCACAGGGAAGTAATGACTGAAATTTAGAAGTATATATGAATCGTATGCTTGGAATCATCTTTCCCTTCATGTCCATCATGACTTCCTTGACTTCCTTCATGTCCCAGAGAAAATCTTACATTCTACAATTCTCTCCCTTCCATTTTAAGGCCAGTGCAATCTTTGTCTTCATTTTCTTTAATTCATCTTAGAGAAAAATTTTTGAACATAGTTATTGTCTGTTATCTCCTTTATAATGTATCACGGGGACTTGAAGAGTACTGAGTCATCTTCCCTTTTTATTGTATCCTCATAATTTATCACAATGCCTGGGACCTAGTAATTGCTTTTTGAGTTGACCAGAGAGAGAAGAAAAGGCTGAAACAATATATAAATAAGGTGAGAGAATGTAAGGTGAAATAATGACAATAGAGATAGAATATTCACCATCACTAAAGTCACAGAAGAATAAATATTAGGGGGAATAAAAAGAAATGTTTGATATTATCCAATCTTCAAATCGATCAAGTTGAAGAAAAATATGGGACCAAGAAAAGATTATTTGATTTGGAAATTCATAAGATATTTTCCATGTAGTGAGGATAACATTTTAAAAATTGAAAAATACTAAGAATTGATAGAAATTTTGAAGTAGGGTTTGTGAAATAATGTATGCACATACTTGTTTTTAAATGAAGTATTCAAATTAATTGCAATGTAAAAAAATAAATAAATAAATTTCTGCCTTGCTCAATTCCCGAGAAAATTAACCTAATGAAAATGACATTCCTTGCTTAGATTCTTCTCATATAAAATTGATTTTACCGATTTGTTCCTTTCTATGTTTATTTTGCAATTGCCTTATGATCTTTCAGTCTTTAACTTAGTTGGGCAAGAATACCATTTTCCCTGATGTTTTATTGAAGAATTATCATATAGTCTATTCAAACCACTGATAATGGATTGAATAATGCATTTTTCATTTTTCTCTTATTGGAAGTTGGTGTTACTGATGAAATTATTAGATTTTCTTGGAAGCAACTTCGAAGTCCCTGGTAGGACCAAATTTCCTGTAGTCTCATAGCCGTAGGTCAGTGCAGATGCCCAGCAACTTCTTTTGCTGAAACAGAATTTAAGGGCTATCTGTTTGAAACCCCACCTATCTGTGCTCCCCTGGATTAGAACTGTAATAAATTTTTTTTCAAAGACAAATTATTCTTTCTGGAAGAGTATACTTGCCATTCAAATGATGTTTCTTTTACATTTTTGTAAATTCTCTTGCTTTTCTTTGATTTCTCTTTAGGTCCTTGACTGTGGAAAGACATAACAAGCGGCTATATTCATATTAGATTTAGTTATACTTATTTCTAATTTTCTTACATTGTTCCTTAAGAAATCTATCCATAGTAGTGCAAACCTTGGATTTGGATTAGAAGACCCTAGTTTAAATTTGATTTCACATACTTTTTATCTGAATAGCTCTAACGCAGTCATTTCCCTTCTGTATAACTTAGAACATGAGTACATTACAAGAGGCAACCACTGAGATCCTCCCATCGCTTTTTAAGGTTCAATCTCTGATCCCTTCAATGTGTTCCTTCATCCCTTCCTCCCCCACTGTTTGAATATACAATGAAAAATGGTTCAAATATCTGTTTTGTTCCATTTTAGCATTTATGAATCCACTAGAATCCAAAGCAAAGGTGGGTAAACCTTTTATCCCTGTATGTACCATGTGGGTGCTCAATAAATACCCAGGAGACTCACGTTAATACTTCACTCATAAAGATCCTTGATATGGAGAGATACTTTTCGAATAAAGTTCGTGTGGAGATGTAGTAAGTAAATCCCTCAGAAGGAGCATTCCTGGCATTCTATAACTAAGCAAAGCAATTCAATAAACAGGCAGTGAGCATTTATTAAGTACTACATATGCTCCAGATATTGTATAATATATTGATGATATAAAGCTCAAACTTTCAGAATTTCCTTTCTCATGAAATTTATTTTCTCATGGGGAAAAATGCAGTTATGCAGTACTATGCATTCCACAACAATCGAAATTCAAATAACTAGAGCAATTAGCAGATGGAGAAACTAGGGAAGTTTTGTTACAGTAGGCGTGAAATGGGGAAAGCATTGAAAGAAGCATCAGTTCATGGCAGAACACTGAAGCCAACATTCTAGGCAAGCAATTGCAAAGACACAGAGATTCTTCTTCATTTTCTCCTCTTTCTCCTCCTTCTCTTCCTCTTCCTTCTTCTTCGTCCTCTTCCTGTTCTTCTTCTTCCTGTTCTTTTTCTTCTCTTCTTCCTCCTTCTCCTCATTGTTCTTTTGTTCTTCTTTTCCCTCTTCTTCTTTTTCTTCTTCCTCTTCTTTTTCTTCTACTCCTCCTCATCCTTTTTCTTCTTCTTTTTCACTTTCTCCTCTTCTTCTTCCTCTTCCTTCATTTCCTCTTTTTCTTTTCTTTCTTCTTCTCCTCTTCCTCTTCTTCCTCTTTGTCCTCCTCTTCTTCTTCCTCCTTCTCTTCCTTTACCTCCTTCTCTTCCTTTACCTCCTTCTCTCCCTCCTCCTTTTCTTCTTTTTCTTCTTCAGTCTCCTCCTCCTTTTCTTCTTTTTCTTCTTTCTTCTCCTCCTCCTTTTCTTCTTTTTCTTCTTTCTTCTCCTCCTCCTTTTCTTCTTTCTCTTCTTCCCTCTCCCCCTCCTCTTCCTTCTATGTCTTCTCTTCTTTCCCTTCCTTCTTCTTCAGTCCATCTTTGTTTCCATGTAATTTTGAATTATCATTTCAATGTCTAATAGTTATTTTTATCAAAGGAAGAAGTTTATAAATGCTTTAGAAAGTTCAGTCACTTTAATGATGAGGTATTTAAAAATATTGATTTTCTTTCTTTTCAGTTATGCCCTTTGATCATATAATTTATGATTTTTACAAGAGAAATCTCAGCATCCTGTTTTCTATTCACCAGTATATTTCTACCTGACTTACTGCTACAGTGTTGTAATCTCAGACTAATTTAAATTTATTAACTCTAAATGTAGGAACACTTAGTCCTTTACTTCCTCAGAAGGCCATTATTAAGTATTATTTAAATCCAATGAGATATGGCTCTAGGGCACTCAAAACTGTTTTATTTGAGAATTGACAAATGCTTCTGAAAAATGATATTGTCATTGTACAGGAATTTTAAGTGAAGAATGTATTCAGTTTACAAAGAAAAAAATTGTCTTAGAACAACAATTCTAAATATGAAAACAAGCATACATATAAAGCTTCAGGGAAATGTTGTCAGTATTTATTCTGTTTTCTGAAATCAATCTGGGCAGCATGCATAGTGAATTCTGAGATGAGACATTTTGTTTACCAGATCTATTTCCACTAAAAGTGACTTGGGATGCTTTTACACTGGGCATTGATCCTTAGAATGTTAGCTCTGAGGAACTCCAAGATTCTGAAATACATTTTAAATCTTCAAAGAAAGGCCAATCTTTATTTAACATCCTAAAAATAATATTTTTTCCTTTGGGCACGGAGCATTTTTTTTAATTCATAACTTGTCTAGAAGTTTGAATGCCTGTGGAATAGTGGATGGAATACAGGATTTGGAGTCATAAAGACTGAATTCAATGTCAGCCCTTCCAGTTAACTGGTAGTTTCCTTTTGAATTAGATATTCTTAGAATTTAGTTGTAAAGACTTTTTATTTATTTCAATTTTGGATACTGAAAGTATATAGGTGCTATTTCCACAGTCTAAATTCAGTGCTCTAGAAACATATTCCAATTCTCCTTCCCTACTCAGGATTTTATTCCTATCTAACTTGATATTTTCCTGAAGTGTGTCTTAAACATTTCCCCAAAAATGTTTCTCCTAAATTTTGGATGGATTTTCATCAGTCTTGGTGGTGGGGATGATTTCCTGGTTTCCCAGATTGACAAAATCACTTTTCTAACGCATACAGAATCACATTCAGAATGCTAAAACACAAGTGGAAATTGTTACAAGAATGGGAGGACCATGGGTAGGTTTCAAGGGAGAAGAGAAGTAGATGGGAAGATGGAAAGGTTAGAGAAACTAGCATCAAACCTAAAGGAGGTCAATGCCATGAGTGATTTAATGATAGCTTGATAATTCATGATATAAAAATTGAATTATTAAGGACTCCCATAGAGAGCATAAATTACCATCCTAACAGCAGGAAGGGATGTGTGTGCGTGTGTGTGTGTGTGTGTGTGTGTGTGTGTGTGTGTGTGTGTGTGTGTGTGTGCTCTTTTTCCCCTCCTGAGTACTGAGAAAACAGATCTTCTAAGCATATGGAAAGGCTGTACCCATTTTCCCCCCAAATGCTTTTCAGAAACCACTAGTGCAAAAACCCATCTGGTTTCATAAAAGTAGAAATTGCCTGATCCACAAAATTGCAATCACCCTTCCTACCATCCACTGATCATCTCCTTTGCTTCTCTTTTTTATGGGAGTAAGAAACACATGGAAATAATGCACTTAGAATTTTCCTAAAGGCACAAATTTCATTCATAAGAAATTGGTTTAGAAAGTGTACATATTCTTGTTATAGATGCAATGCTTCTAGCTGTCCTGGTAGAATGGAGACCTGGCTGGGTATATATTCTAGCCTTTCTACACCCTCTTCTCTTTTGTCTTTGAGTAGCAAAGCATCTAGATCAGGAATGGATCAGGGGTGATCTTTTTTCCACACTGCTCCCTCCTCTCAAACCATTTCTCTTTACAGATTACCCCATGTTTCATGAACAGAAATAATTTACAATCTAAGTGCAACTTAATGGATCTCAGGTTCTTATGATCACTTTTTTTTTAATTTTATGGTGTTTATGGATGATGCTATGTAATATAGCTCAGATATAGCTCAGAGCCCCTAATTTAAAAAAAATAACATTTATAGTTTTGGGTCTCTATCTCTATGTGTATTTCTAACTAACTTATGACTTCATTTTCACTTGAATAAATGAGTGAGGTAAAATGAGTGATGGGAGTACACTGCTGCAGGAAAGTGACTTCGCTGATAAAGTGCAAGATTGAAGCAGAATGACTTGGAGCTCATATACTACCTCAGGTACTGGATAGTTCCATGACACTGGGTTAGAAAAATCACAACCAGTTAGACTCAGTTGCCTGATCTGTAACATGGGGATAATAAGGTCTTCTTCCTTGCACAGGTGTAAGAATCAAAGATAACATATGTTATGTTCCCATGCTACTCTACTGCTAGTTGATGTTATTATTGTTGGCGCTATTCTTGTTGCTTTTGAATGCAGTGTCTATTGCTGGACGTGAGGAAGGAATGATCGAGAAAGAGAGGTTTGAGTGGACATCTCATCACTCAGATCTTGATGCTCTGCTCTTTCCTTTTTGTACTCCACAATCTGTGTGGTCCCTTAAGAACTTCCATTTGGGGGAATCTTCCTTCTACCTCAGAGAGCATTTTAGATCAGATTGTTTGGTTGTAGATCTTGGGTCTCAAAGAGAACCAAAATGACATCACTATGTTAGAGTCTGATTTCAGCGTGTCCAACTATGGCTGATCAGTCCGATCCAAGCTTGGAACACTCTGCCATAGGTCAGACACAAGGAATCTCTATGAACATTTGGGGTGGACTTTCTAACTTTGCGTTCCTTGTGTTTCTTCTGAGCTAATTCAATTCTATTTTGCACCTAGAGCACAGCCCCTTCCCTCATGAGGGCCCACCATATTGGGCAGTCCTGTGTCACTGTCTTCCATGTCCTACAATCAAATCTCAAGTTCTTCAGGAGAACTTGAGAGTGTCTTGTATCACTTTTTCTGATCCCCTTGTGAGCTCTTGCCCTGTGTGAGTTCTCCATAAAATAGTCTTTCTGGCAAGTGTACATTTGGCATATGAACAATGTGACCAGTCCACAGAATTGCACTTTCTGAATTAAAGTGGAGATGCTCAGTCAATTTAGTTCAAGAAAAAACCTCCATGTGCCAGGGAATCTTCAGACTCTTTCTAAGGCAGCCTTTCAATTTCCTGTCATGAGGTTAGTAGACCATCACAGGCATACAACAATGAGGGTCATTGTGACAGCTAAGTGGCTAAGTTTGGGCGTTGGAGTCAGGAGAATCTGAGTTCAAATCTAGCTTCAGAACTGAAGCTGATTCTCTGACTACCTATTGTGACAGCTAAGTGGCTAAGTTTGGGCGTTGGAGTCAGGAGAATCTGAGTTCAAATCTCTGAGTTCAAATCTATTTTTTTTTCTCCTGACTCTAATCAGACATTTGACACTTTCTAGTTGTGTGGCTCTGAGTAAATCAGAAAGCTCACAAAATAAATAAACGACCATTCCGCAAAGCTAGTCAATTCTCAAACTCTCATACTCATACCTTTATTACTGCATTTTAATCCTCATTGTCTTCCCTTCTCTTCACTGGCTCTTCCCTGTGTTTTGAGCCCAGTTCAATCTTACTTATGTCCCATTTTTTTTTTCTCCTGACTCTAATCACCAGTAGAATAGAAGTCTGTTCTTCAGGACAGAGTCTTTTTTTTTTTTTTTTTTTTTTTTTTGGGTGGGGGGTGTTTATATCCTTTGGGTTTACATGAGAAAGAAGGGCAATTTTCATTAAAAAATCTGCATATACATTTTGAATTATTTGTTATCATTCTTCATTAATAAATCTACTGATGCTTTATTTAAAAAAAAAAAAAAGATTGAAATAAACCTAACAAAATGAAAAAGGCAGTTAGGTTGCTCAGTGGATAGAACACTGGGCTTGAAACCAGCAAGATTCTTCTTTATGAGTTCAAATCTGACTTTAGACATTTCCTAGCTGTGTGACCTTTGACAAGACATTTCACTCTGCTTGTGTCAGTTCTTCATATGTAAAATAAACTGGAGAAGAAAATGGCAAACCATTCATTTCCTTGCCAAGAAACTCCAAATAGGATCCTGAAGAATCATGCATGACTCAACAATAACAACTAAATAAAGAGCCTTTTTTTTAAAATGCATAGTTCATTAACTTTTTTGTTTTGCCAAAAAAATAAAAAAAAATCATCCTCCATCAGGATAATTTGAAATATGACTTTTAAGACTTTTGTCTTTAATGAATTTAAGAACATTTACATTTCTTTACAGATTTATCTGGGTCAAATACTGTTTCTTTCATGAATGAATAATTGAATAAAAATGTATTTTTCAGGGACTTGTATTTCTCCAGCATTGGTTTGAATGCTGCTTAGATACATAAGAAAGGGACATAATTTCTACCTTCAAGATACTTATATTCTAATAGGGAGAGACAAAATGTGGGGAATTAGAGGCTCAGTATTTTGTCTAGAATATCAGAGTAAAAGTAAAATTATTGGAAAAAAAAATCATTCCCTAACGCAGGAAACCTTTACCATTACAGTGTGTATCATCCCAAAGTCAATTTTGAAATATAAGTAAGGACTGTCCTCGGCTTCAATGGAGATAGTTATTATTTTTAACATCAGGCATCTTCTTTATTGAGACATTTTTATTACTTCAAAAATATCATGCCAGTCTGTCTTTAGAAGGTAATTTGACAAAGGTTACATTCTGGATATCCATGTACTAAGATACAGAGATTTATCAGTAAAGGGCAAGAGAATAAGGTCTTTTCAAGTTTCGGTGGATTATCTGGCATAATGTATCAGCCAGGACATAAGCTTGTAAGAAGAGGTTACATGTCGCAGTGAAGAGAACTGATATCAATCACAAAGAATCCCCATTTCAATGTAGATAGGACGTGGCATTTGGGGGGAGAGAAGATATGTCAGAATGTCAAAGACAGTACTTATAAAAATGGAACATTCCTGATTTGTTTTGTCACCAACAATTTATTGTTATTAATATATCATCATTTTCATGATGTTTTATTTTCAAGTTGCACAGACCTTACTTGTTTAATTTTTAAAATGTAATTTAGGTAATTTCAGCTTTTCAATAAAGATAAATATTAAGCTATTGCTTATTGCATGGAGCTGGGATTTCCTTTCTTTTTGATCTGCTGTAGAGAAATGGGAGGACCACAGAGTATTTATCAATTCACATTATTATTACTTTGACTGTTATAAACCTTGAGAGTTATTGAGGGGATCCACGAGCCAAAGACTTGGCCATAGACACAAAGCAGAATGACTTTGAGCTCATATACTACCTCAGGTACTGGATAATTCTATGACACTGGGAGGAGTTTTATGACAATCGGAGGAACTCAGACAGAGTTCTGACCAATGTCAGAGCTAATTCTTTATCCCTGTGCCATTCTCCAACATTAAAAAAAATTTGAGGAAAAATAATGGAAATGAAGGGAGAAGAGAACCAAATGTAATTCTGGAATCATGACTTTGAGAAATTAAACTAGATGAATAGGGGTAGCCAAAAAGCAAAAACAAAAAGGTCTGTCTCTGTCTCTCTGTCTCTACTTTCTGTTTCTGTCTCTGTCTCTGTTTCTCTTTCTCTCTCTCTCTGTATATCTATCTATTATTTATATGTACAGATATAGATATATGGAAAGATAATATCTGTATATCCATACACATACACACATGAAATATTAAAGATGAAAATACATAAGAGCTTTATAGATAAATATATATAGTTCTATATTTATAAATATTTCGTTATATATGCATATCTATATATAGATAAATGTATATGAAGAGAGAGACAAAGACAGAGACAGACACACAGAGAAAAAGAAAGGGAAAATATAGTTATAGGTATATGCAGACATATATATGTTAGAAATATATATATATATATACATATTCACAGAATATATTTATGCATCTTTGCATAGAGTATATACATATTTGACATCGAATTATATGTTGTAATAAAATGAATCATTTATTATTTCACTCTCAACTCATTAAGTAATTAAAATGTAGGTCATCCACAAAAATCTATGTAAACATATGGTAAGTAGAGTTTCCTCTCTACCATCCTTGCACGGTAACACTGTTAGTTCCTCATAGACACATCCCAGCATAACGTTGTGAAATTCTCTTTTCAAATCATGGGCTTTCTTACACATTTTGAATATGTTGCATTGCCCTCCATGCCCTCTTTAATGTTGCTTCTTCCAATATGTTTCCATGAAAACAATTAGCGAGTGAGTACAAGGTGTGCATATATCCACATGGCCATGGAAGAATTTGAACGACTTCATCATGGAAGCAAAAATGAAGTCAGTTTAGAGAAAGAGGGAAGAAAATATTTATTACCCTTGGAACCTTCATGAAACAGGTAACATTTGAGCTGGATCTCCGAAGGAAGGGTTTCAACAGGTAGAAGAGGGAGGGCCATTATTAGAATAAGGAAGAGCCCGATGGTACCTAAATGTGACTTTACTTCTTGGATAATCACGAATGTTATGGAATTAGGATTTGTATTTCATATAGATGCTTAGGAGCTAAGACTGAAAAGTCAAAGTGCAGCTAGACTATGAATACCTTTTAATTCTAACATCCTAAAGTAAGCTTGTATCTTTATTAAATAGCAATTTATATAACACTTTAAGCTCTGCAATATGCTTTAAAAATAATTTTATTTTCACAGTAACCATGGAAAGCATTAGAGTTTTAGTTCACAGAAGAGGAAGCTGCGGTAAAAAGTTAATTCACTTGTCTAGTGTCACACAACTAATTAGTGCCTGAATCTGGATTTGAATTCAGGGCCTCCTGGGCCCAGGTCAAGTAGTCCATCCACTAGCCCAATGAGTTAATCAGCTTTCTGATCAATATAGAATAAGCTGACTACTGTGTTCATGGTTGTTGGGAAATTGGTGAAAATGAGGGCACTGAGAACATCTGGTGGGTTGCTATAATATTTGCTAGCACCACTCTTTTTCCAGTTTTCTAAATTCTAAGTTATCATTACCTCATCATGATGTTTCACTACTTTCTTTCCCTCATCATCATGTCTAATTGTATTCTTTCCTTCTATTTTCACATCTTGCCCTTACCTAAACCCTATTGATTCTATTTCTATATTGTCTCATCAATTCATTCTTTGCATGTCCATTGCCATCTTACTACTCCAAGGTTTCTTTCTCTAATTCCCATGAAGTGACATACTAGTTGTTCTTCTTGGATCTTTTTCCTCCTTCTAATCTGAAAATTGTGAAAGTACTTTATATCAATTATTTCTCTGCATCTCTTCTACTGAAGGTGGATGTAACACAAGTATCATTAGCTGATTTTATAGATAAAGAAATAAAGAGTGAAAAATACTAAGCGACTTTTCTGTGGTTTCAAAAGCATCCAAGGCAGAATCTGAGCATGAGCTCTCCTGACAACAAGGCCAGAATTCTTTGGGCTGGATCATGTCACTTGATGATTTCCTCCTCCTGGATTTATGGTTTCTTTGGGTTTGATCACTTATCTGTTCTGCATTTTTGTCCCTTATTTCTAAGAATAGTCATAAGAATGTTGATAGAATGAAAACAACTAGAGATGGGATGTAAAAAGACCTAGGTTCAAGTCCCAGCATTGCCATTTTCTTAGAGTGTAGTCTGTAGAAAGCCTCTTCTCAATATCCTCTTTCATGGCAAAGTGATAATGGGCTACACAATCATTCCTACTTCAGAAGCCATTATAAACAGTGAATGAGATAATGCTTACACAATGCCCATGGTAGAGAAGAATAATTTATTGGTATCCATTAAAAGGCAGTAGATAAGATTAAAAAGAGGGAGAAATAACATAATTAATTTTGAAAAAGACTTAAGTATATCTCCTTTCTGGGTATAAAAGGGTGTACCAGGTGTTAAATTGGTAAAAATTGGTAAGAGTCCTATAATTCTAGTGTCTTATGAAGTGGTATAATGTGATGGCTAGGACATGTAGTATACAAGTTAGACTTTCTTATATGAAGTGGTATAATGTGATGGCTAGGACATGTAGTATACAAGTTAGAATTTCTTAACCTGTTTTTGTTTTTTGTTTTCCTTCTATAGAATGAGTCCATTTGGAAGTCTGATGATTCCTAGTAATTGATTTATTCTCCTCATCATCTTTTAAAAGTAATTTAAGGAAATACTAAATTTTAGTTAGAACTTAGTGAAAATAAAGATGCAGTTTAGTTTTCTGTCTGTATTCATCATGGATTCTTTGAGGTAAAGCCATAGACAGAGCACATAGAACCGAAATTCAGAAGTCTCCACATAGAGTCAAACTTTTTTTTTTTTTTATTTCCCAACTCAAAAATCTAATTTATTCTAGGAAAGAAGACCTGTTGATTTGCCTGAAGTGGGTAGACAGGTCTAAGAATAGTGGATAAATTCAATTGGGTTAATCAAGAAAAGGAAAATGGAGGTTTCCCAACTCAAACTTTATGAACACTTAAAAACTGCAAATGAGCGAACTACCCCAATAGTCTTATTGAAATAATCCCAAACTGGCAGTTTGAGGAATATTATTGAAAAAGATTTCATTTATAACATCTAGATTTTCAAAAGGCTAAGCACATCACATTTCCTGTTCATGAGTAGAACTTTTAATTTGTTATTCTTTGAGGCTAACATGGACATTTATATTTTTGTTGTTGTGTGTGTATGCATTCACAAATGTTATACAGATCTGCCAATTTGATTTTAATTTAGCTGGGGACATTGTAATAGGTCAGCTATGGATTTTTTTGGAATTGCTCACACACTTGATTTGGGGTTGGAACCTATTTACATCTTTAATTAAGTCCCATATTTTATTCTCACTTGAAAATCAAACAGAAGGTTCTTAATTGTTACTCATTATTCCCTTGAATTAGAAATGCATTTTTTTCCTATATTTTACTTCTTGAATAGTCAGTTTTCTCTGACTTGACATGTTTTCACATAAATTTGTTGCTTCTGTAGCCTTCAAAGTGGATACTCAACAAGAACACTGGAAAGCAGGTCATATGTGTTTGGTAGGAGCAGATGAGCCCCAGATTGCCTTGTTTCTCCTGCTGACAGTCTGGGAGTGAGTCACAGTCTTATAAAAGAGAACTAGCAACCACTACTGTTTTCCAAGGTGATAATTTCTTGACATTTCACATATCCCTACTTAGAAGTCTGCCAATTGGATCATTCTGCTCCTATGGTGACTATTGGTTAAATAGTGGATTGGCCTTCATTTATTGGTGATAGCTCCTCTCTTCCCTTCGGAGTGCTAATGTCTATCCACCCTGTAATTTTTCTATTAAGTGAAGGGGATAATATATAAAAACAAAAGAGATGACTTTTATACATGGTCATTTGTTTCCTATTAAATAAAAAGGTCAAGAGCCCTTTGGAGAGATAGTATGGTCCAATGAAGAGGGTGCTGAATTTGGCATCTGGAGACCTAGATTGAAATCTTGTTGTTTGAACAAAGGTAAATTACTCAAAATACTTAGTTCTTACTGCATTATTTCCTGTAATTTTCCAGAAGAGGGAGCTGAGACTGAAAGGGATTGATCGACTCTACTGGGGTTACACACCTAGGGAGCAGCAAAGTCAGGTCCTGACTCCTAGCCCAGTAGGAGATTGACTGTGCCATGTCACCTTTTTTTCCCTCCATGATATCATGGATTGGCTCCATTTTAAAAAGATAGTTATTATGGTAGCAAAACAACTTTGCCAGTGCAACTTGAATCATTTACTAGGGGGCAGTGTGGTAGAGTGGTCAGAAGATTGGATTAAAGCAGAAAAAGGGAGTTTGAAATCTGTTCTGGACATTTACTATCTACATGACCTTGAATAAGTTACTTACACTCAATGTGTCTAAATTTTCCCATCTGTAAAATGAGAGAATTAGACTTAATGGCTTATAAAGTCCTTTCCAGTTCTAAATGGTCCTAACAATAGCAGCTCCTGTTTATTGAGCATTTCAAGAATGGCAAATCACTTTCTTCCCAAGCTAGGCAATATAAGTCAGGCATTATGACTCTCATTTCATAGATCCATGCATAGATTCCACGCATAAAGCATGGCCATATTAAAGATTACCTTGTTTATTTAAGCCAATTATATAAGGTATGTAAGACAGGTCCTGATAATCACAGTCTCTGACTTAGAAGGAAGGTTATCAATGGCCATCCGGATCAAAACGTGCATATAAGGAAACCTCACAATTCATTCAATAAGGATACATCCATTCTCTTCTTAGGCTTTTCATGGGAGGAGAAATTCTCCCATCCAGAGGAAACCCATTTGTGTTTGGTGTTGGGAGCCTGGATCTCTTAGAATCAGCCAGAGTCAGGAAATTTTAAAAGTCTTTATTCTCGGTCTTTTGCCGTGGAGGTCAGGAGATTAGATCTAGTAATCTCCACACCGCCTTCCTCTCTTTCCACCACCAGGAGAATACCTCAATTTCCTCCTCCTCCTCCACCCACTCATATCACTTCCCCTCCTTTGTCCCACTGATCCAGCCAGCTCCAAATAGTTGGGGAAGGTCATCCTTCAAACATGTTAATAGAGAATTGTCCAATTGGCAATGAGTCTCATGTGCTCCATTATCCAAGAGCATTTGCTCAGTTCTAGCCCTTTACAGTTTGGTATAATTCTCATTGTTAGGAAGATATTTTTGACCTTAGACCTACACATTCAACTTTGTAAATTTTACTTATTGCCCCTATCTCTGGGACAAAGCAGAATAAATTAATATTTTACCACTACTGTCCTAATACCTAACAACAGAACTCTTAACTACTATTCCACAGTGATTCACTTAATATTATCACCTTTGCATTGTGTAGTACTTAGTTCTCCATTCAAATTATTTCCTAGAGTTTTGCATAGGAAAATAGCCTAACAAGGAATATAAAGAATCTATGCACCCGATGATGATCCAATAAATAGTTAGCAAAATAAGGCTTGGGATAATAATGGTTTTGTTTCTAAAGATATCCATATTGATAGTACTAGTAACAAAATTTAGTTTCCATAGGCAATATCTTAATATTTTAATGGGGGAAACTATTTTTACATATATTCCATAATAATTAGGGTTGAATTTTCTCATCCTTATGACATCAAAAAGTGTTTTTTGCTTCCCCCCTTTTTTTTCTCATTTAAGTTTCAGTATTGTAGAGAGAATAGTAAAGGCCTTGATTTTTTTTTTTTTTTTTTTTTTTTTTTTTTATGGAACACAGAAAATCCCAAGAGAGATGCTTTCATCAATTTCCTTTCTTCTTTCTTTCTTTATTTTTTTTTAATGTTTGTTTACCTCAAGAAAAAATTTACAAGGTTCATATTGAACTGTAACTCAAATACTAGAAAGATTTAGGTGATTTCCAATCATACAATAGACATAATCCTTTAAAATGTTCAGAATAAAGATTGTTGTGATAGCCCAATATTATTGTAGTTGTCTCTTATTCCATTTTCAACTGATCCAAATTAGCATGTTATTGTTAAATAGAAAAGTGGAGAAATCAACAAAAATGTGTAAATTTTTAATTTTATTCTTAATTATGAAAAGTTTTTTTTTTTATTTATAAATCCATTTTTTGCAATTGCCTGTATACTTTATTTTTTTTTTCTAGAGTAAATTGAGAGTTTGATTATCATTATATGGAAGGTGAGTTTTGTCTCTGACTCATACTTGATATTTGATTACAGTGATTTGACTTGTCAACAACTCCAGGAAATTCTATAAGACGACAAGTTATAAATGAGTTGTTAGCCTGAATTGCTGATGGGAGGGTCCATGTTGGGAATTTTGCAAATTGTCAGATCACAGATCAAGACAAAAATAAACAAAAATTATGATTAATACATTATTGTGGGGTTTCTAATGTTGTTTTCCTTAGAATTATAATATGTACTTATGATATAATAAAGTCTAGATAAACATAAAGCTAAAGATCACAATTGAAGTGAATACAGAAGAACCAAGAAATCTCTCCTTTCTTCATCCCCCAAATAATGCCCTTAATAGCATTATTAGCCCAATAGAATGCACACAACTCTTTGTTGAATTGAATTGAGATGTGAAGTTATGATGGGTCTTATTTTACAGTTTACCGGGTATGTTCAAATAATAGGAAAATTGTAATGCAGTAAGGATATTTTCAAAATGTATTGGTATATGTGGGTATGTAATCCTTATCACTTCAATTGAGAAAAATCCTTGTATAAATATATATATATATATATATATATATATATATATATATATATATATATATATATATGTACATATATGCATATATATAAATGTGCATATATACATATACATACATATATGTATATATAAATGTGTATATGTATATATAAATATATACATATATGTACGTATATATGTGTGTGTATATACTCTTTGTTGAATTAAATTGAGATGTGAAGTTATGATGGGTCTTATTTTACAGTTTACCGGGTATGTTCAAATAATAGGAAAATTGTAATGCAGTAAGGATATTTTCAAAATGTATTGGTATATGTGGGTATGTAATCCTTATCACTTCAATTGAGAAAAATCCTTATATAAATATATATATATATATAAATGTATATATATGTACATATATGTATATATAAATATACACATATATGTACATATATATGTGTGTATATACATACATACATATATATATATATATTGTGTATATATATATATATATGCCCTCCAGGATATATCATAGGGAATTAACAAAAATATATGGAATTGATATGTAACATCTCCAATCCATAATAAAGTGAAACATAAATGAGCAAAATAGACTGGCATGTCATTAATATTAAGACAAATACAAATTAAAACTATCCTAATATTTCATCTCATATTCTCCAAATTAAGAGAGAGAGAGAGAGAGAGAGAGAGAGAGAGAGAGAGAGAGAGAGAGAGAGAGAGAGATAAAGGGAGAGACAGTGACACAGACAGACACAGAGTTACTTACACTCAATGTTTCTAAATTTCCCCATCCATAAAATGAGAGAATTAGACCAAGACCAGGAGAATGAAAACCAAGACAGAGAGAGATAGACAGATGGAGACAGATAGGTAGACAAATACAGAGAGAGACAGAGACAGATAAACAGAGAAAGACAGAGAAACAGAGATATTGACACAAAGTTAGAGAGAAAAAGACAGTGAGAGAGACAGAGAGACAAAGAGAATGAGACACACAGAGAGAAAGATGGAATAGAAAGAGAGGGAGCCTGAGAGAGAGGAAGAAAGTGGGGGGAGAGAGGATGAGAGGAAGCTCAGACATATGTATATACCACTGGGCATGGGGTCAGGAAGAACTGAATTCAAATATACTCTAATGTCCCTTTGGACAAGTCATTTAACTTATGTTTGCTTCAGTTTCTTCAACTGTAAAAATGGCAGTAATGAGCACCTATCTTCCAGAATGGTTAGATCAAAAGATACGGTATTTGTAAATCACTTTGCACAGTGCATGACGTATAGTAGGCACTGTATAAATAAGCTACTACCTATTGATGATGAGGATGATGAGGATGATGATTAAGGGAATGGTTGAAAAATGTAATATATAAATGTGATGGAATATTTTTATACATTAAAGATAGCCTTAAGTCTGTTAAGTTCTTTGTTAGTCCAGAACTGACATTTGAACAAAATGAAACCCTAAGAAGTCATTCAATAGTTAACAAAAAGTTGATTTTGCTTTCATAAAACCAAAATCTTCAGCAAGTATAGGTTCAATCGTACTAAGCCCCAAAGTGCTATATGGGAATAGCTCCCCTCTCCTCTCTACGTGGAAAGAATTCTGCATGATGGGGCTCAGTCACCATGCAGAATATGGCGATCGATTACTTATTGGAAATCCAAATGGGAGACAGTCTACCCCTATTAGGGAGAGCTTTTTATGCCATTAGGTGACCAGAAAGTTGCTTCATGGAAGTATATGCACACCATATACATGCACATATACTTATATGTACATACAGGTATACACACACACACAGATAGTGAATGGGATATCCACATGTATATGTATATGTGCATTTCCATATATTGTGCACATGTACATTTATATATGCATGTGTTCATGTATATATATGCACACACACATACATATATCTACAACTTTTCTTTTATCTTCAAATTCCTCAATAATGCAACTTTTGAAAACCCTAAGTCAAAGAAATAAAGGTGAGAATGGAGAGAGACTAGAGAGGGGGAAAGCTTGATGGTGCCATAAAAAGAAAAGTTTATACATCCCTGATTTTAAAATTAGCTTTAAAATAATTATCGACTCTGCCAATTTTGTACATGTACAGCTGACTGGGTCACTGAGGCCCCACACCTGCCAGCTTGTTGCCTAGCTACTAGTTCAGAATAGATGTTAGAAATGGGCATGTCAAACTCCAAGAATAAATCCCTGTTTTAAGATGATTCTATGGACTATTATTCATACTTCAAGACTAACTCTGTTGTCAATGCATTGCTTCCATGTTAGAAAGGCTTTCTAGACATGGTCAGGGAAGAATTCCTGTCAAGATGGCACCCATCTATTTCCTTCTTAATTTAAATTCTTAAGAATTTAAACATTTAACTACCTGAGTGTTTGTTTTCTTTTAGAGTTTCATACCCAATTCAATGGCTTTTAAACCTTCCTCTCGCCTCTCTTTTCTCCTCCCGCCTCTCTTTTCTCCTCCCCTTCCACCCTTCTCTTTAAAGTGCTTATAAGCTATTTGTAAAGGGGGAGACTTCATCCTTTTAGAAAGGGAAGCTTTGGAGCCATTCTTTGGAAAATAAGCCCTCAAAGTCATGGTTTTCTAGGAAAAAATACAACTTTAGTAACCCAGAAATAATAAAGTGAAATGAGATAGTCCATGCAAAGCGCTTTGTAGAATTTTAAGCACTCTCTAAGAATCAAATATTATTTTTAGAAATAGCTCGACTTGGATTATCCTATAGTTTCAAAAGAATCTGACATTTCTCATATGTCCATCCTGATTTAATAGGGCTGATCCACTTAATTTTCTGGAGGTTTAATGAGTACTTCTGGATAAATCAGTGGGACATTATTCTTCCTTCTGAATCACCAGTTAAGATTTGTCTTCTGAAGACACCTGCATATGGCCTCCATGATTGTAATTTACGTTTTTTAATATTTGCAGTTGGCAATTAGTACCATCATTTGCCTTTTATTTCAGAAGGTATATTGAACCAGCCTCTTAAAAAATTTAAGAAAAAAATCCATATTTTGTAATGTTCTGGCTCAAGTACATTATGCTGTGATATATTTTACTACCTGCCAAAACTGCCCTCTTTTACAGGAGAAGATAAATCGTTTCTTTATCTCAGAATGGTTCCTTCTCCCCATTGCCAGTGGGATTCAATAGTGCTGATTCCTTTTCTTGGTTTAGAAAATTAACAAAAATTGTGGCACTGTTACATCCTGTTCATTGCTAATATGTCATTTTTGTGCATGGCTGAGAACAAGTGCCCTCCAGATTACATTTTGCTTCTCTGCATACTGTGTTTTCATAAAATATAATGTTTATATAATCCTCTGAATATCGCAGGCATCTTGTTTTATTTAAACAGCCATGCTTGAGCCTCTTCCCCCCCCCCTTTTAATGTGTTAATGATCAAAGGTTATGACATAAATAGCAAAATGTAAAGCAGAGCCATGAAAACTGGTATGAACTTCCAAATAAGCCAAACATAAGGCAAATAGGTGATTCCATAGATAGATTGTCGGGCCTATATTCAGTCAGTCTTATTTCTTGAGGTAGAATCTCTCGTGATCCTGGGCAATCCAGGTCATCCAGTTTGCCTCAGTTTCCTCATCCATTAAATGAACTGGAGAAGAGAACGGCAAAACACTCCAGTATTTTTTGCAAAGAAAATTCTAAGTGGAATTGGACATCACTGAAATAACTGAACAAGAACAACACTAATAATAAATCAAACATTAAGATTATCATAAAGTATATTCAGAGCTGTCCCCGGGACATAATCAATTTGGGGATTTTCTGAGTTTCTCTATGCCTTAGAGACAATTAAGCTGTAGGCCTTTTGTGTATCCAAGTAGAAAGAGGAAAAAAAAAGAGTTGATAGAGCTAGTAAGTGTAAAAAAAACAAATAATGCTGAATTTCAAGGCAGCTGCATTCCCATTCATGTCTTCATTCAATCTATAGAGCAGAGAAGGGATAGGGAAACACATTTCCCACGTATTGGTGGAAAGGTGGAGGTAGATAGAGAGATAGGAGTAGGAAAATGGTGCATCCACTCACAAAGACTGTTCTTTTGTTGTTTGGTGTTGCTGAAATAAAGGTGTGTGTGTGTGTGTGTGTGTGTGTGTGTGTGTGTGTGTGTGTGTGTGTGTGTGTATGTTTAGGAAAGTTAGATCACAAAATGAAAGTGGGGTGAAACCCAAGTAATAAATAATACTTAAATGATAATACTTTCTAATTACTTCAAAGAATTTGTAATTTCAACTGGGTAGAAATTACTTCCTTTAAAGTAGATTAAAACTCATCTGTGGCTGTCCATTCTTTTGGAGAATTGTCTGTATTTCCACATACTTCCTCTCCTGATTACTCTGCCCTTCACGTACCCCAAGTCTGTGCTAGAATCTTCCATGAATTGCCTTGACCTTCCACGGATATTAATGAAATGTGGCACAGGGAAGTCTTGGCCCACATTCTTCTATTTCCAATCATACATTTCTCTGATTGATATTCTTTATGTAGCTTCTTTGAATACATTTCGTATTTGTAATACATCATTACAAACAAAAATTAAAATTCATAAAAGAAAACTAAAAAGGCCTAAGCCTTCAATCTTGTTCATTCTTTATCATTAAAAAAATAGAGGAATACTCAGGGGCAAGTTGCCTGGAATCCATGCTCATTTTATTTCATCCTTTTACATCTTCCCTTACAGCTATAAATTATCTTCTTATTTGGGGTTTTATCAAGATAGTCATTCCATTAACAAATCAAATTCAATTATGAATTTGGATTGTAACATCCATGGTTTCTGACTTTAAAGGACTTTAAATATCAGAGGAAATACAATGGCTTAGGTGGACAATTGTTATTCGAGTCAGAAAGACCAGGATTCAAATCTTGCCTAAAAACCACATTGACTTTGAGTGTGATTTAAGAACACTTTTCACTTACTGGACATTAGTTTTCAGTCTGGAAAATCCAGGGATCATGCAAGATGACTTTTGAGGTCCTTTCCATCTTTAAACCAATAAAATAAGGGGAATAAAGTTAATAAGGGAAAATGGGGGACAGGGAGTTTGGATCCCTCCATCCCTTATTCCAATCAATCATCTCTCTCATAAAATTGAGGGAAGTTATGGTATTTAATTTTTTTCTGAACTCTGCATGCACAATCAAACAACCACCCATGTCAAAAAAGGTTCTATCAAGTAAATATCACACACTAATGCATCACTATGTGCTACTGGAAATTGAATAAAAATGGCAAGCAATTTACTGTCAGAGTAGTTTAGTGACTGGAGATAATCTTATCCTTCATAATTATCATAATTATTCAATTACATTTGCATACATACTCTTCCTTGACTCTGTAGAATTTTTTTTACCAAAATGCTAATTTTATAGACCTTCCAGGTTTGATTGATATGTTGTATTAGTATAATAAGGCATTAAAATTAGGCTAAGAAGAATGTTTGGGAACACTGATCTTTTTGTTGGTAAGAAGTAAAAATGTAAAAAAAGAAAACACCAAATTTTTGACATAGCGTGCAAATAGAAGTGAGTTCTTGGATGTGAAAAAAAATTGTGATTTTTTTTAGGGGATGGCAAAAACCAAGGAATCCAGAGGGTGACATAGTAGTTGAAGCGATGGGACTGCCAGCTCAGGCTTCATTTTAAAAAATAGCTTTAAACTACAATAGAAAGGAAATGGGTGCATTGTATGCTGACCTGGCCAAAACATATCTGTAGTATTATGCTCAGTTCTGAGCACTATATTCAAGGAAGTATTATGACAAAATTGAAAAGAATATGAGCAGGACAATCATAAGATGGGGAAAAATATGCAAGAATCTTCATCTTTGAGAAGATAACATGTAAGGAGTCCTGATATTTTCTTTACAGGGTTGACATGCAAAAGAGGGACTATGGATGTTCTGTTCAGCTTCAAAAGACAGGTTTAGGAGGAATCCCTTGAAGCTGCAAAGAGCAGACAGGTTAAGGAAAGAAATACTTCCTGGCAATCATAGTATTGATTAAAGCTATTCCAAACAAAAGTCAGCTGTCCACATCCGTCACGCCATTCAACGAAACCAGGGACTTGAAGCAAAGTCTATGATTACTCGATATGTTTGTTGAAGGGGAGTTTGTTATTCAGGAGACTTCAATCGTGTATCACCTCTGTCGTCTTTCCCAGCCTAAGGCAGTGCCAGGCTGTTTGGAGACCCTGAATTCAGGGTCTCTTGGATTGCAGGAGAGCAGCAATCAACAATTTTTATAGGGGTTGTTGAGATAATCCCTTGGGTATATAAGATAAAAACATAATTCCTTCCCATAGGGACCCTACAGCATTGAAGGACACAACTAGAGAATTTGTAGGAGGTAAACCAGCCAGGGATCAAGCTGGAAAGGAAATTAGAAGCCTTGTAGTCCAATCACCTCATTTTAAAGATAGGGAATTGCGATCCAGGAAGGTGAAGCCAATTGTTAGGTGTTAGACAAAGTTTAAGAAAGTCAATGAGAAAGGGGAAAGTGGTTAGTCATTCAATTTTGATTGTTTAATTGAAGTTTCTGGCTTTTTGGCAATCCATAATTAAGGAGTTCTGGATATGTGATATTAATTTCATTTTGGTATCTCAGATAGTAAAGTGTATTTGACTTAGCAAAGTCTATTTTTGGTACTCAGGGAGAATAGTTACCGAAGGAAAACTCCCAAGCCAGCAGCAAGATATTTCTTTTCTTTGATTGGCAACCAAGCTTTCAAAATTGAGATGCCAACTAGCTACTCTGTCAATATTCTGCTTTCACAGGATGACTTTAGCCTAAATGGAATTTTTAAAAATTGTACACTTCTGATGAGAACAGTGGGATTGTGGTGATAAGGGGATTGTTTGTAAATAGAAATGAAATAGTCCCTAAGCTCCAGCTGCATAAAGGTCAATATTGATCGACCAACTGGTAAGTCTGTTGATTCCTATTTTTCTGCGTAGTGTGCAAATAATAGGCAATTTGTGTATACCTCCCGAGGATGAGTAATCTAACTTAAAAGGCCATTTAGAAGGGACACTTATTTTTGTTTAAACAGAAAAATGTGGATTGCTTCTCAATTGCTCCCTGGAAAATCAATGCCATTGAACTCAAAAAGGAGATTGAAAAAGGCTGACAGAGAATACGCACTAGATAGTAAAGGAAGCGTATGATTCGTTTTATTCCAATTAACAAACGACTTTCAATACATTGCATTGCTCTGCTAACGAGTGAAGTAATCCATAGGCTGTGAAAATGGTGAATATAAAAATTAAAATTTTAAAAGAGGGGACTATTGGTGTTTCCACTGAAAAATGACAATTATATCCCGTGTTACTAAACAATTTTAATCAGGTGGATAGTCACCTGTTCATAAATTACTGATCAAACTGATTCTTTTCAACAATACGTCTTTAGAAGAGAGTATAGCTCTGCAACTTAATGATGGCATTATCAAGAGGTAAGGCAGCTGGAAAATGTCACAGAAAGGCAGTGGGCAATGTGTGCATGCAGATGTGTCCCTTTCCACTCTTTTTATGGGAATGTTGGGACTAGCATTTGTAATCAAGAATGTTGGAAAAGATATTAAAAAATGTGGGTGTGCTTGAGGGCCTCTGACTTGATCAGATTTGACCAAATGCTTCACTGACAGCAGATCGAGATGCAAGATTATAACCCTGGTTGAATTAAAACAAAATTGACTCCTAGAGCTTAAAATCAGATTTTTCAACCTTTGTCTTTGGTCTGTGTTCAATCCCCAGTGATTTTGTAAGCCCTATCCTCTCTCTCCTCTCCCTTTCCCTCCTCTCTTTTCCTTCCTTCTTCCTCCTTTCCTCTCTCTTTTTTCCCTCCTTCTCATTTTTTTTTGTTTTAATTGAGATAAATAAAATCTATTATAGAATTCCCACATCAATTCAAATGAAGGAAAAACAATGAGTTTTTCTTAGTAGTCTAAACCAGAGGACTCAATTTGGGTTATGTATTTATTTAAATGATATTAATATAATGAATAAATTAAACTTGTTACTTTCAAAACCTTCTTCTTTGGGGTTTTTTGTTTTTTTTTCTTTTCAAGCACTTGTTAATTTTGATAGCTAATGCCTGAATAAGGGGACAGAGGTTTGAATAATACAAGTGAGGGGAAAGGAATGACAGGAGAAAAAAAGTGAAAGGAAGATAGAAAGGGTGGGCAGGAGGGAAGGAGGGAGGGAGGGAAGAAGGAAGGAAGAAAGGAAGGAAAGAAGAAAAGAAGGAAGGAAGGAAGGAAGGAAGGAAGGAAGGAAGGAAGGAAGGAAGGAAGGAAGGAAGGAAGGAAGGAAGGAAGGAAGGAAGGAAGGAAGGAAGGAAGGAAGGAAGGAAGGAAGGAAGGAAGGAAGGAAAGAAAGAAGGAAGGAAAGAGGGAAGGAGGGAAGGAAGGAAGGAGGGAAGGATGGAAGATTCCTTTTTTTTATCTCCAGCACTTAGCACAATACCTGGAAAATAATAGGATTTGCAAGAACTTCAGCCATTCTCTTCCAGAAGAAGTCCTCATAACAAAGAATTGTAAGATTCCTTGTTTCTAATACAGAATTCTGGCCCATTACAAAGAATAGCAGAGAAAGAGATGTGAAAAAGCCATTCAGCAAACTTAATACTTTAATTATGCCTTAGAGTATATTCAATACCCCATACTATTAGTCCCCCTGGACAAAGAATTGAAGAGGGTATATTTTATCATCTTTTTTTGGAAGGAGAGGCAAAGCTTAGTCATTATAAACATTTGTTGCTGTTTTTATTTGTTTTTGTACTTTATATTATTGTAATGATTGTGCATATTGTTTTCCTAATAACTAAAGAGCTCTTAAAACTTGGGAGAAATAGGACCTGGAGAACCTCAAGGGTTCAATGGACACTAAATCAAATCACAACAAAGATAATTGAGCTGACTTGTGGTCAGAGGCCCACGTGCAGATTCATTAGCTATCTCCTTTGACCTAGTGACTATATTGCTCTGGATCTCTGCTCATGTGTTAAAATGGAAGAATGTTTTAGATCAGCATTTCTCCAATATTTTTGTTTCTGGATCATTTTTAATCTCTTAAAATGATTGAAGATACCTCACCTAAGAGCTTTTGTTTTGTGAATTATAGCTATCTACATTTGTTATCTTAGAAATTAACACATCTTAATAGTATAATAAAAATAGCTTGAATTGTGTATTCTCTCTGCTAAGGAAACCAAAGAAAGGTTAAAAGATGGTACCTAGCCTAAAGGATATCATATTCCAAGATGAGGGGAAAAGTTGGAGGAGAAAGAAAACATGCAAATAATAGCTAATATGAGACATTTGCTTAGGGAATTGAATCAGATGATGTGAATTTGAAACTCAGCCCGACCAGGCCCTGGAAATATTTAGCCCTCATCAGATCAATTTCCTTTTGTGGACATCAGTTTTCTTAACTTTTAAATGAGGTGGTTGGACTCAGTGACATCAAAGGCCTCTTGCAACTCTCTATAATACCTATGAACTTTCAGAATGGTAACTTGAGTCTTGCAGTAAATAGATAATACCTGAAAACAAATATTAGTAACCAAAGAGAGGTAAAGAAAAATATGGAATATTTCATCCATCCTTCTCTATATCTCCATCCATTTATCTATCTATCTATCTGTCTGTCTGTCTGTCTGTCTGTCTGTCTATCTCATCTATCTATCTATCTATCTATCTATCTATCTGTCTGTCTGTCTGTCTGTCTGTCTGTCTATCTCATCTATCTATCTATCTATTTATCTATCTATTTATCTATTCTTCTTTCTTCCTATCTGTCTGTCCGTCCATCCATATGTCCATCCTTGTGTTCATCCATCTTTCTATCATTACCACTTAGGACTCAGCTTCCTTTTTTTTTGTCTATAGGAATAAATTATGTCATACAATATATTGGGTGGAGGGTGAGGAAGGATATGGACAGTCAACCCCATCATTAGTTCATTCATCAAGTGGGGGATTGGGAGGAATTGCTCTGTGATGTGTACTTGAAGGACCTCAGCCAAGTCCTCTAAATCACAAAGAAAGGAATTGTGAAGACAATATATGATGCTCCAGAAATGAGTCCAAGAACCAAGCTGTCAGGTCTCCTTCAGTGAGCCCACACTGAGCAAGAAGAAGTGGGCTGGGGGAATTCCTTTGGCTTGGTAAGATGCCCTTCTGCAGTAACTAGCTCCTGAATGTTTTCTTAGATAATGGAGGAAGGAATGGAGGAGGGCTCCCTTTGGTAGTGAGGACACAAATCCTACAGACCATGCTGAGAAAAGCCAAACCAAATCCCATCTCCTTATGGCCAGTGTTCAAGCCCTCTGGAGCCATTAGCTCCCTCTATTTCAGACTTCTTTCATAAAATGACTCTGATCCTTAACTACTCTTCAGCCTACCTGGCCTAGTCATCCATTGTATATCTTTGTGCCTCCATTTTTTTGCTCACACCATTCCTTTGATTTGAAATATTCTCCCTGTGGCATCTAGAAGGCTACTCATTAGAAGAATATGCACAATCAATATATTAATAATAATATCTAATTTATATAATGTCTTCCTTGCAATACCTGGTAGAGCAGGTAATGTAAGTATCATGGTCTTTTTTAAAACAAACATAATTACTGAGAATCCAAGAAATCAAAAGTTAGTGGCTAGCGAGACTGTGAGATTTGAACTACGGTCTCCGACTCTGAGTCCAGTCCTCTTCCCATACTGCAACTCTTAAATGGGAACTCCAATGATTTAGCGTTTGTTGCTCCCGAGCCATAGTCCATGCACGTACCAATTCGAGAGAATTTTTGTGAGATATTGCTTTTAATATCCAACTCTGAGCTGATAAATCATTCATTGCCTTTATTCCATCTGGCCCTTATCCCATGTTGGTGACCTCCAAAGGTAATGAAGAAATGGAGGGCAGCCTGCAGAAATCCTGATGCATGGAGACAGCATGAGAAGTCATATTTCCATATTGCAACTGATATTAGGCAGTTTATCTCCTCCTTATCTCCAGTCCACTGGGTAGATCTCCAGGGAAAAGAGAGTCCTTATTGTTTCTCACTTCTCACACACTGCACCGTGTAATTGCTCAGCTTAGAAAGTCAGTCACAATCACTTCTCGGTACAATTTGATTGATTGCCTTGTGGGTTCAACGAGAGGGGGCTTCTGCATTGGACGGAATCGTTAGGCTCCCCCACATGTCTGACTATTGGAGGCAGAGCAACGGCTCAGTCCAAAACAGCCTGTTTTCTCCTCTCCCGTTCCTCTGTGATTTACAGAGGTGTGGCAGTTAGTATAAGGAAGAGCTTTCCCTGTAAGTGACATCTGAAAGGGAACCAGGACAGGGAAGCCATTGATGGTAACCCAACAAATGGCAAAATTGGCAAAATGGATCATTTCTCTCTTCCCAATATTTCTCTCATTGACTTTCTCCACTCATATTATGATCATTTTATCTGGGCCTTTATCAAGTATTGCCTATATTATTTTTTGTTGTTTGTTTGTTTTTTATTTGGTTTTGTTTTTGCTTTTGTTTTTGTTTTTGTTTTTGTTTTTTGTTTTTGTTTTTTTTTTTTTTTTTTTTGCTGAGGCAATTGGGCTTAAGTGACTTGCTAGGAAATATTAAGTGACCAGATTTGAACTCAGGTCCTTCTGACTTCAGGGTTGGTGAATATTGCCTACATTATTACCATAGCTTCCTAATTGGTTTCTCCCATCCATCCTTTACTTCTAGTTAAATAAAAGAGCTAACAACACCAATTCAGTTATTGACAACAATGAGAGAACCTTACAATCATGACACTTTTAACATTATGCAAAGTCACAAACTCTGTGAGTTTAGTAATGTGAATATTATTACCCATTTTTAAAAATGAGAGAAGTGAGCATCTGAGAGATGAAGGGACTTGCCATGGTGACCCCATTCGTAGAAGACAAGGATTATAGCATCATGGATTTTCTATGTGGAAGGGATGTCAGAGACAATTTCTACCTTCCTCCTTTTGAAGATGACAAAACTGAAGCCCAAGTGGTTGATGTCTTCAAAGTCACACAGTGCTGGATCCAGAATCTAATGACCAGAAAGTTATCATTACTTACTTTTGAAAATGGAGGTGCTACAAGGGATAATGGTGTAAAAAAAAATTACCCATGCATAGGTACTGTCAAAAAATTATTATAATTTAAAAAAAATTAAAAAAGAAAATGGAGGTGCTATTTGCTATAACACAACCATTGCTATTCTTTAATAAGACCATGCTGCTCTTCAAGTGTGACAAAGGCAAGAAGCACCACAGGGTTAAGAGAATATTTAGTAAGCTAGGGGATATGGATCAGCCACTAACTATGCAGGGGATCTGAGGTTTAAGCTGTTACCAATGAAGAAGCCCTCTCTCCCGATGCAGATGAGCACGTGTTCTGCAAATTATCGCCTTAGAAAGATGCCTAGAGGCACACAAGTTGAAGTAACACGCCAAGGGTGACAAAGTCAGTGTGCATCAGAGGCACGACTCTGACTCTGAGGCTGGCATTCTATCCCCTATGGCATCTGGGTCTCACTCTGCCAGCTCCTACACAGGACGTATTTGCTGAAATAAAGTGGAAGTAGAGAGAGAACAGAACTATGCTTATGTAGGGGTGGAAACGGTGGGGAAGGGGGGAAGAAAAACTGGTAATTTATCATCCCCATTCTGTTCTATTCTGGGAGTGTCCCGCCAACCCCACGAAGGGTTATGAGAGTGAAAATAGGTATTACAGCAAAATCAATATTTTTCGATCTCATTAATTTTTGGTTTTGGGGACAAGTAACATGGAATTCAGGGGAAAAAAATCAGAAAACTCAAAATTTCAGTCTTTGGGGAAGAATCTGCAGCTGGTATTTTTTGCCGTTGCGCTCGAACCTATTTTTGGTGCTTGGGTAAGATCCTGTGAAGCTTCTTAGTGTGGAATGGGGCTGGCAGAGGAGTTTCGAGTGCAAAGAATCTAGAGGAAGAATATTTAGAGTTTAGCGCTCTCTTTCCTCTCACAAAGGGAAGATGAAACTTTGAGAACACTGTCAGATACATTCTAGTCTACAAAAGTAACGGGCGATCTTGAGAGTCTGTGACTCTTGGGCATCGGGATTTGGCCGCCTCGTTCCTGAGAGCTGCCAAGTAGTAGTGGGTGAGAAACTGAGAGAGGAAGGTAGCTCCAGTGACAGGATGACACAGTGAAGAGAGGTAATTAGGACTCGGAGAAACAGAGAGTCAATGGGCCCTTTGCAAGGGATGCGGAGAAGCCAGACTGGTGACTCCTTTTTAGGGCTAAATCATCAAAGCTCAAGGATGCTGCTCGTGGACACAACTCCCAAACAGTGGCAGCCTTGATTCTGTAAGAAAATTGCCTTTTTGTACTCTATATTCATGACTGAGAAAGGAAGAAAATGGAAGAAATGTGAGGGTGTTAATTTCTTTTCGGAAACATGTAAACCCCATGTATGTGTGTATAACGCACACTTATGTTTGCATATATGGTTTATGTATGTATACGTGCATGTTTATGTTTGCATACATGTATTATGTGATGTCCCCTTTAATATATATATATATATATATATATATATATATATATATATATATTTATATATATGTGTGTGTGTGTGTATGTGTGTGTGTGTGTGTCCATATGCATATTTGTGTGTATATTCTGGGTCTGTGGTCAGGAAACACTGAGTTTAACTTCAATTTCAGACATTTATTAGCTGGGTGACATCCCTTAACCCTGGTTGCCTCAGTTTCCTACTTTGTAAAATGAGCTAGAAAACAAAATGGCAAACCAGTAACTCTGCCAGGAAAGCTTCAAATGGGGTCACAGAGTAGGACGTGACTGAAATAACTGAACAATATAATATCTAGATAGAAATAGAATGCATTTACATATATGCACATGCACAAACACATGTGCACATGCATGCACATATACATTCACAAGGGCCTTGTGACTTGTGTACATATAATGTGCACATGCATAGAGCAGTCACATATATGTCATATTCATGCACATGCAGAGAAAAAATATATACTATATAGATAGAAATATAAATATACAGTATATAGACCCACATATGCACGTGCAGGTTTTGTGTATTTAAAGTGAACACACATATCTCGCCATATGCTCATGCACTCATCTATTTGCATAGACATATATGTCTAGTCTCATAAATATATACATAAACACTTGTACATATTTTCATGAATATGTAGTTCTAGATGTGTACATATACATTTATTTAATTGTGTGTGTGCATGTGGGTAAGAAATGCACTTCAAGGATATGCAATTTTATTTCAGAAGGGAATCCCTTCACTCATACAGATTGCAATCCCTTTATGAATTAGAATTTGGCTCCGATGTGGCTGTAGAGGGCAGCAGGGAGTGGGGGACGCTGGGTAAGGTATAAGACCCTTCAGCACAGAGGGAGCCTGCTGACAATGTCTGATTTGGCTCCGTATCTCCTCTAAGGGCTCTCCGCCTTCCTAACTAGTCAAGGAGGGCAAGATCACCTGGGCTCTATTGGAAGCAAAGGATATTCTAGTAAGAGGCCTTTACATATCAATAGCAGGGGGCTTATAATGATCACTTGCTCAGTGTGATGTGGTGGTACAATGGTTCTCTAGTGGGCACATGCTCAGTGTGCTGTAATGATGTCATCATACTAAGGTATTTAAGGGCTGAGAGGACTTGAAATAAACAGACTTCTTAGGCCATCCTCATGGGTCTCCTGCCTTCATCACTCCTCCACTAAGACCAAGGACTCGGGCTGGTCCTGAGACCTCCAGAGAGTTAGTCTAGACAATATATTTTGGCACTCCAGCATGAGGACTCTAGGAAGGAAAAAAAAAGCATTGTACATGTTGGCACCCCAATTTGTGGGATCTAGAAAGCATAGTATATTTTGGCACCCCAGCTTGGGGGTTCTAGAAAGAATAGTGCATTTTGGCACCCTAATTAGAGGGCTCAAGAAAACATAGTATATTTTGGCACCCCAGCATGGGGGTTCTAGAAAGCATAGTATATTTTGGCACCCTGAAAACATAGTCTATTTTGGCACCCCAACTTGGGGGCTCTAGAAAACACACTTCATGTGGCTTACAAATCAATCACCTTCTGAGACCTGGGGATAAGCCTTTCTAAACTTGGGACATGCTTGGATAGTAGACGTCCAGCCCATCGCCAGCTCACACTTAACCCGAGTTTTGATTGCAAGCTAAATGCTCTTTCCAGAACCAGGGTCACCCTCCCATTGCAATAAGCTATCAGAGGACTTGAGCTTTCAGCAGCTAATCCTCTGAATAGTATTTTTCTGGCCAAATCATCTTGCATGGTGATTTGATTGCTTAAGTGGGTCAGCATTTTATTGCTCTTGACCAGTCATTGTTCCAAGATTTAGAGAGCAAAGAGTAGATAAGTAGTGATCTTTAAAGTAATTTATATAGATCAAAAGAGAACCCAGTAGGAGTGTGTGTCAGAGTAAGTGATGATTCAGTGTGAATTTCAAGAGATGATTTATTCAAGACTGCCATCACTGTATTGTTTAACTTTGTTAATATATCAAAGATCTATGATTTTGATCATGTAACTATTCTCTGCATGGATGTCCAGTACTAGTGCTTTAGGGTGGGATAGACAGAAGCACAAACTCACAGAGCTCAAAAGGAGACCCAGTCAACCTCAACCTGGCAGCAAAGGACAGCGCAAAGTTCAGTATTCCTGGTAGTAAGGATTTAAATTTAAATCCCCATTCGGATACTTCCATCATGTCATCAGTTTCTCAGCCTCTGCTGCCTCACTATTAAAATGAGAGTTGAATTAGGAGGTCCTTTGTACCTCTGTAGTTAAGATTCTACAACCACTTCCAGATCATTCCTGACAAGAAATCATCGAGCTCCTTGAAGATCTCCCAGAGGGCAGAACCCCCTTATCTCCCAAAATCCTCTATTCCATATTTAGAGAGATCTAATTGCTGGGGATCTCCCCGTTACATTTAATGTAAACCCCTTTTTATTTATTTATTCATTCATTCATTCATTTATTTATTTATTTATTTATCTATTCATTCATTTATTTATTTATTTGTTCGTTCATTCATTCATTCATTCATTTATTTACTCGTTCGTTCATTTATTTATTTATTCATTTATTTATTTATCTATCTATTTATCTATCTATCTATCTATCTATTTATTTATCTACTTATTTATTTATTTATATATTCATTTCTTTCTTTCTTTATTTTTTTATTTAATTATTTTACAGCTACTATGTTTTGCTCTCACCCCTATTTGAAGTAAGGCTGAAAAATAACCTGCCACTGGCCACCGTATAAAGGAGCCTCTCTGAATTCAATTAGGCAGCTTCTCATACCACAGACATACCACCCACAGCTAGGTCACCATCCAAAATCTTGCCAAAACTATTGTTCTATTGACCAGATACCCTACAGGGACACCCATGACAAAAGGAATCAATAGGCTAGAGTGTTTTTTATTTTATTTTATTTCATTTCATTTTATTTCATTTTATTTTATTGTATTTTATTATTTTCTTTTATTCAAAGATCCATGAAAAGCATTTATTAAGCACCTACTGTATATAAAGTACTGACAATTATTTTAATGATTGTTTCCAAAATAGTTCAATCTTAATTTTGAAATTGGTCAGTGCAAATAGAGACAAGGAGGGTTGTTTATTTATCTTCTTCTACAATTTATGCCCATCTTTCTGGAGAATTTGGTTCTAAAGAAGTCCATGTTGTTTATTTTCTAGAAATGGAAGAAATGTTTTTTATTACTTTCTTAGAAACTTTATTAGATTTCTCCCCCTGACCCCTAAGTGCATTGGATTTACTTCTGATGGTAGCCATGGAGATGGGAGAACTTTAGAATACTGCAAAGCCATTCTTTATATGAATTATCTCATTTGTTCTGTACAACATCAATGATAGGCATTATGGAATTATGACCCCCATTTTTTTTTTCCTGAGGCTGGGTTAAGTGACTTGCCCAGGGTCACACAGCTAGGAAGTGTTAAGTATCTGAGACCAGATTTGAACTCGGGTCCTCCTGAATTCAAGGCTGGTACTCTATCCACTGCGTCACCTAGCTGGCCCTATGACCCCCATTTTTAAAATGAGAAAACCGAGGCAGACACAAGTTAAGTGGCTTGCCCAAGGTCACACAGTAGTCTATTTCTGAATCTTCCTGGTTGCAATTCTAGTGCTCTATGCACTATGCCATCACTTAAAGAGGCAGACGTTAATTGCTTAAGTTAAGTTACCAACTCTTGTCAGTGCTCTGAATCTTTAATTGTGCTACAAAGTGAGAGCCGACAAATCATTCCTGGATGTTCTTTAGAAATTCAGAACTTCTGGCTGTGTCAAATTTATTGCACTACCTTTCATTCCATCTTGCAAGTGAAGCTACTTTTCATAGCATTTGGGGACATCCTGAGAGTTTTGTAACTCTGACATTAGATTCCAACTGATTAATATTTAATAAATATTGACCATGAGTCAAGCTTGGTAGTAGTCGATTGAGGTATAAAGTCAAACATGAAACCACCCCTGCTCTCAGGAACCTTGCAAACTAATTTCATATAATTCTATACAGATAAGTAAATGCAACCTATCTACAAATCAAGTCAATCAAACAATAAGCAAATCAATCAAATAATATGAATTCCCCACTATATACCAAACACTGTGTTAGGTCCCTGGGATGCAAAGATAACAGTGTAGTACTCATGACTCTCTAGGACCTCATAGTGGGAAGAAGGAGTTGCCCATTAATTTAATATGTAAATATATGTTGCCTAAAACAGAAAACAAACAAACAAAAAAACCAAAAAAACCCAAAAAACAAAAAACAAAAACAACAACAACAACAAAAAACAAAAACAAAAACAAAAAAAAAAAAAAACAAAAAACAGAGGACTGAAGGGATCTGGGTATATATCTCCTAGAAGGGAAACATCTTTAGCCATTCAGCTGCTGATCTCTCGAGTGTGGCCACAGCATCTTAGCACAAGAAAAATAAAGAAAAGAAATATATTTTTTAAATGAAATGTTTTATGTCCCTGCTCGTGTCAGCCTGGCTTTCAGGATCTGTTTCCAGTCAATCCCCTTTTTTTTGCCCTTTGGCTATTAGAAATAGTGTCATTTGCAAAATGAAGAGCATGGGTTAGATGTTCTCCAAATTTCCTTCCAGCTTTAAAATGCTATTTTATGTTTTAATCCCATAATAATAATCATAATAGCTATTTATGTTTCCCTTTATAGTTTTCTGAACAGGGTCAAATACATTGTCTCATTTTATGGTCACAGCAATCTTGGAATGTAGACAGGATAAAGACTTTTGTTCTATTTTAACTCGTGAGGAAAACATTATTTCATAGCTCACTGGTTTTTGAGGAAGAAGGAATTGAATTCGAGTCTGATAAGTATTGGCCAGGAGACTGAGCTGCTGGACAAGTCACTTCACCACTGGATGCCCAAGACAACATAAAGATAAGGGGCTGAGTAGCAGTGGGAGAGAGCATTTCCACACTGGATATTCCTAAGGGAATCTGAAGCCCTACCCAGCAGTTCCACATTGGCTCTCTTACCATCTGGGCCACTTTCGGAGTCCCTTCCACTTCAGCTTTGTTATATTTAGGACAAAAGTAATAATCTCCTCAGCTACCTGATGGAAGACTTGTTCTGATAAGCACTATGTTGTATGAGAAGATGTGTTATTGTTATTTATCGTTACAATTTACTACAATAACCCTCTCAAGCTTTTGGGGTATCCTTTCCACACCTAAAAAATTAAGGATATCCTCCCAGAGAATTTTTGTTCTGTTCTGTATTTTTTTTTATATTTTCCCTATAAGAAATTAAAACTTCTTACCATTAATAGGAAAAAAAATAATCTGTGTAACCCACGGGGGCACCCAGATCACAAGTTAAGAAGTGCTGCTTTGGTAGAACAAGGAAGCTGAAATTAGCCCTTATAGCTTGAAAGTTGGAGCAAAAGACCAAGGAAATTATGGGAAGAGTGAAATGGAAGCTGACAAGGAGAAGATTGGCCATGAGCTCTTCAAAGGCTGTGAACAAATCCCTCTTAGGGTCATGAACATGGCTAATATCACAATAAATTACATTGCATTAAAATGAAGAAAATTACTTAGCTTAACTTCTGAGGGCTAAAAACAGCACCCTCAAGGAATGCTTAACTCATCAATTTCTTCCCGATTTTACATCTTAAGTGGAGAAGGGATAAATGTAAAACCCTGACCCAGGGTTCAAAAAAGTCAACTGTGCCCAGTAGAGAAGAACCGAGACATGACTTGACAGTAATTTATATGAAAAGGACCAGGAGGTTTTAGTGGCTTGCAAGCTCAATAGAAGTCATTAGTGGGATTTGGCAGCCACAAGCGCTAATGAAATCTTAGACTGAATTAATAGGATTAGAATGTCAAGAGTGACGATCTGACTCCATTTTGCCCTGCTCAGAACACAGCCAGGGTGTTGAATACTCTAGGACATTGACAAATTAAAGCATTTTGGAAGAGGACAGCTGGATGGTGTGGAGGCTCTCAGAACCTTCCTTCATGAGCACTGGGTGAAAAAACAGGTGAGGTTTAGCCTTGAGAAAAATTTAGGGATACCACAACCATCATTTTACAATATTTCCCAATCGACTACATTGAATCCAAATTAAATTTGACTTGATCCAAGAAAGAAAAACAAAGAATAAGTTCCAAGTCTCTAGAAGCTTATTTCACCTTGACTTGGTAAGGAATGGGAGCAGTCTAGAAAGGGAATGACTTCAGAAGATAGCCAGATTTCCATTACTGGAGATCTTTCAAAATGGTTGGATGCTATCTACTTAAAGGTGATGTTGCCGAGGTCCATGCTGCACAAATAGGTTGGAAAAGTTCCTTTCCAGTGGAGAGATTCCATTTTATTATGAGTGAATCCATTTCTGTAGCTTGCTTTTTTAATGCTTTGTTTCCCATCTGCATCGAAGGAACCGGTATTTCAATTTAGATAAATGTATTATGTTCAGAAATTGCACAAATGGCCATGAGCTTGCTTATAGATACCTGGTAAGTAACATATTGATGCCCATTATTGCAAGGCAATTTTTCCCTTAAAAAACAGTGCCTTATGGCCCTGAGCTTTTAGAACCTAATGCATTATGGGTGTCTGGTCACCTCCTCACAGCAAAATTGTAACCATGGGTCACATACATTGGACAGGATAGATGATTAGGACACCCTAAAATGTCACTCTGCCTCCCCTTGTTTTCCCACATCCATTTTGGATCTCTGGATCTTGGTGCCTTTGCTCAGGTATTTGCTTTGTGCTTGCACTAGAATTATTCTTCATCTCTATTGCTTTGAAATCCTATTTTTAAAGTGTTTTTTTTTTTAATTTTTAAAATACATGCATAGATAGTTTTCAACATTCACCATTGCAAAACTTTGTGTTCCAAATATTTCTTCTCCCTCCCTTCTCCACACTCCCTCCTCTAGAGACAAGTACTATATGTTAAACATCTGCAATTCTATATATATATATATATATATATTTTTCTATACATATTTCCCCAATTATCATGCTGCAGAAGAAAAATCAGATCAAAAAGGAAAAAAAATGAGAAAGCAAACAAAAAGCAAACAGAAAACAACAACGAGATAATACTATGTTGTGATCCATTTTCAGTACCCCCAACCATTTCTGTGGGTTCAAATGGCTATTCTCCATCACAAGACCATTGGAACTGGCCTGAATCTTCTCGCTGTTGAAA
Organism: Sminthopsis crassicaudata; assembly: GCF_048593235.1. NCBI lineage: Eukaryota > Metazoa > Chordata > Mammalia > Dasyuromorphia > Dasyuridae > Sminthopsis > Sminthopsis crassicaudata. Next base: position 1,691,282 of record NC_133620.1, on the reverse strand, counting down.
AGAGCCACGCTCGTCACAATTGATCATTATATAATATTGTTGTTGCCATGTATAATGTTCCCTTGGTTCTACTTATGAGGCCATAATTTCCTTCCGGTTCTGCCTCGGCTCCAACTAGTAAATTAAGTGTTTTCTATTGCTCCGGCTTCTCAGCCCACATAGGGAGATATCATACTAATATGTTTATGTGGGTCATTTACTCAACAGAAGGCAAATTCTTTAGGTTCCGACTGCTCATCAGCCTTACTCTTCAGTGTCTAGCTCAGTGCCTAGAAGTCAGTGGACAATTTTTTTGTTTAAATTTTATTTATTTATAAAATGACAGTGGGCAATTAATAGATGATTTTTGATTAATTGTTAACCATGAACTATCTTGTTCCTCTGTCGTTTCAGTCCCATCCAACTCTTCATGACCCCATTTAGGCTTTTCTTGGCAAAGATACTGGAGTGGATTACTATGTCCTGCTCCAACTCATTTTACAGATGAGAAACTGAGGCAAACAGGGTGAAGATACTTGCCAGATTCACACAGCTAGGACATATCTGAGACTGTGTTTGAGCTCACAAAGATGATTCTTCCTTACTCCAGACTAGACATCCACTGCTCCACTGAGCTATCCCTAGGAGATATCCAACATATGTTAAATTGTCAAATTATCATGCTTATTGGAAAATTCTTATTTTTTATAATAAAGGAATAAGGGAATTGCTTGCTTTAAATAATGAAAACTTTAGTAATGATATTTGAGCGATGTATTCTAGTGTAAAAGGTTACTGCATCAACAGAGCCTTGTTTTAATAAGACCCTAGGGGTAGAACAAGGAGGGGTCTCTGCGGTCACTTAGCCCGACAATCTCATTGGTCAAATGTCCAAACTGAAGTCCGAAGAGTTTGATCAGCTTGTACAGGTCACACTCGCAAGTTAATTATTAGAAGGGAGGCAAAAGCCATCTCCTTGGATTTCAAAACTAGACTTCTTTCCAATTGACAACTTTTACACATACACACGTTCACACACATGCACACATAAAGGCAAATAGAAATGTCGAATCTTACAAATACATAGCAAGTAGACAACAACACATATATAATTGTTGAGGCTAAAATTTTTCCAAAATTAATTGTCTGAGCAAAGAGTCCTTCAGTGTGCATTTGAAATGTTGCACTCGTGTTATTCAGGTTTCCACATAAGAAAATGCTTGCTCCCCAAATCCTTCTGCAAGCCAACTTCTGGGAGGCAAGCGAGGCTACTTTCTCTTTGTTGAAAGCATTGGGGGCTTTTATTATGCACGGGTGACATTTTCCCTGTCTTTTTCCCCCTCTTCCAGAATTAATGAGAGACCATTACTGTTTCTGTCCCAATTGTTAGAAATGCATTGATTTTTTTTTTAAAGGAGCTATTTGCAAAGAGCAGAGCTGAAGCACTGAAGTCTGCATGTAGACCAAAAATGCTTATATAATACTTCTTTTTTGTATGCTTATATTGCTAGCATATTGTTAGCATCTGATAGGTGTTAATTAAAATAATGTTCTTGTACAAAAAAGCGAAATGGAGAATAGTTTAACGTGACAGATGGTAAAGAATGGAAGCAATAATCAGTTTTGTTCAAACTTCAGAAGCGTCTTGGATGGGAGCTTCACTCCAGAGAAGCCAACATTTAAACACCAAGTTTTTTTTCTGCTTGTTCTTGGCTTATGAACTTGACCTTCTGTAATTCGTGTATCCCAGAATCCCCAGTAGATGCTGGGAAGGGCAGAAGGACAGCTTTAAATGGCTGTGAGGACCTGAATCCTTACACCTGCTTGCTGGTGTATTTCTGTCATCTCGGTGAGAGGGAACAGGGCTCAAGGAAAATCACCTCTTAATCTCCATCCCCTGCTCCTCTTGTGAGAGAATATGTTTATATCTGCCTGTCCTTTGGGCCTTGACTTTGTGAGAAAGGAACTAAGGAAGTGTCTTCCCTCCTAGCTCACCCCCACCCCGCGGCACGAGTACATCCATAATTCTTCTTCCCGGCTGTCCTTTTGTCCTTCTGTCCCTCTATACCATGGGAAGCAAATACCATAACTACAATCCAAGTTGGATGTGATTAGCGCCATGGGAGCGGTAGGAATCTGGGCACTTACGATGATGGATCACTAATACAGCTGTAAACAAATGCCTAGATTGTGGCTGTTGCTTACTGTGAATAAAAATAAGACTTTTGAGGATTTATGGATACAAGTTTAGGCATTTTAAAAAGCAATTTGTTTCCTTGTTCACTCGTAAAAGTGGTGCTGAGTTCTTAAATGTCATAAAATTTAGTGTGTATTCGCATTTATAACAAAGGTATAATAAAGATACAGATTAAATCATTCATTCGATCCTTTGTTCATTCAACAATTAATTACTTGCTGCTTTCACAATGCCTGAAAAACAACATTCTAACTACTCTGGGCAGAATTTAAGGTCATTAGATTTCAGATTTGGAATAATAATTCCTTTTACAGGAGAGGAAACTGAGCCACAGGTCTTCTGAGTGGCCCTCAATCATACTGTTAGTAAGTGTCCAAGAGGAGATTTGAACATAAATTGGGACTTCTTGACTCCATGATGCCATATTCCTAAGATATTTAAGATTCATGCTTCCCAAACTGTCAGATTATTCTTCCTTCTTGAAGATAGGGTGATGTCGCATGCTCATTATTGGTTTCGTTGTTGATGCTCTAAATCATCATGACCCATTTGTGGTTTTCTTGGCAAAGATACCGGAGTGGTTTTCCATTTCCTTCTCTAGCTTTTTTATAGTTGAAGAACTGAGGCAAACAGAGTTAAGTGACTTGCCTAGAGTCACACAGCAAATAGTGTCTGAGATTGGTTTTGAACTCATAAAGAGATGTCTTCCTACTGTCTATCAAACAACAGCTCTACTCCTTCACTGAGAACTGAAGAGCACATTGTGCGTTTCTCCATATTTTCTATCTTTAAATCATATGTTCATTTCTCTCAATAAACAATGTTAAGTGCCAAGCACTGTGCTAAACATTGGGGATATACAAATAGGCAAAAGCTAGCCTCTGTCTTCAAGTAGCTTCCAATCCAAAAGCAAGGCAACATGCAAATAAAACACACAAAGTAAACTCCAGACATGATCAATCAAGAGAAGGCACTGAGCAGATGATGGTTTGGGAAATATTGCGCAGGTCTTTTGCAAATACATTAGGTCCCCAGGAAGACTTGATCCACACAAGGCAGGGCAGAAGGAAGGAGAAGGGGGATTAAGTCTTGCTCCTTTTCCAGCTAACTTCTGTTCTCTCTTCTTGTTGGATCATGTCTCCAAGCTGGGGAAAATGTCTGTGAGATAAATAGCATTCTAATCATGGCGCATCATTTGAAGGTGATGTTCTGCCTCTGGGCATATTCTTGCAAAGTTTAGGGAACAGGGAGAGCCACCATGCAATGAAGCATGGAGGTAAAAATTAAAAACGTAGCTTGGTCTTCCCAGGATCGTGTCAACATGTTACTTGAGAAGAGAATCTCAGGGACACCCGACTAATATGTATTCAAAGAGTATGTGTTATTTTCTAATTTATTCCTGTCAATTGACGTTGTGTGTAGTTCTGTCTTTGGCAACAAGGATAGACTTGGCCTCTTGTCGGTGGGCCACTGGCTCATATTCCTTCTAATTGTGGTGATGAATTTCCACTGATGCAGTCACCTATTAGTTTTATCCCTCTGTGGTCTTGGACTAGTATTGTTGAGATGACTTACCAGCAATAAAGATGCCTCCTGTACATGAGGAACAGAGAGAAACTAATCGACTCATTGAGGGAAGAAATCCAAGGTCTTCACCTCATTGTTCCTTACTGGACAGCCCATCTTTGGGCCAGCGGAGCCAATTTCTCATGAGCTAACTGGCTCACCAAAACAACTATGTGGAGTGGGACCCTGATTTTTTTAATGGGTGGGTTGAGTGTGACCTACTTGGTCAGCGATGCTTGAGTAGCCAGCCACTGCATTATCCCTCTCCAGAGTAGAACAGGCAGTGACCTCATTCCACTTCATATCATAATAAATGGAGTGCCATCATCCTCATTTTATTTATTAAACAAACCAAAAAAATGACTAAATATGTGCCAACTAATGTTTACAAGGAAATGCAATTGGAAATTCTATCTACTGATTTTATAAAGCTTATATCAGTTTTATTTTTTTAAAGATATTATTTTTAAACAGCCATATCTCCAGAGAGATCCCCTGCCCCTCGATTCTAACTGAGCTCACGTTCAATCTTTCATTTGTCTCTCTGCTAACATCTAATTTGTCAGTGAACCTTTAACTGACATTTGTTAAAGTTCACTAAATTTGGAAGAGACTCTTGAGCCTTGGGAAGTGTCAGGCATAATTCTGTATTAGAACAACAGGTCACAAGACAAACTTGATCTGTATAAATCTATGGAAGGGAACGTTTGACATAATATCCATGAAATTTTGAAAGTCTTGGTGAAATAAGGAACATGTTTTAAGAAGGATACTAAGAGGAGGGGAATAGGATGTTTAAAAAAAAAAAAAAAAAACTAATGACAGAATTTCCTATAAGCATTAACTGGAATAATTAGGAATGATTAGCAATGAGGAAAAAAAATGGGGTTTGGGGGTAAGATATGATAGCTGAAGAGGATTATTTGAAAGAGTGTTATATGGAAGAAAAGGGATACTGGAAGATAAAATACAGAATAAGGAGTAAAAATGGATGGAAGGAAGATTTTAGCTGGATGTAAGAAAAAACAATCCAAACAAACTCATTTTTTTTTTAATATAAAATGTGGCACATGGAAAGGTGGTGGCTTTTGCCTTATTTGGCACTAACTAAATGGCTAAACTTCAAAGATGCTGGGGAGGCTTACATTACATGCCTATTGTTACACACTCAAAGTCTAATATTGTTGTGATTCTCTGAAGAAGGATTTGTTCAAACGCAATGTGTAACTGGGAGAATGCTGATGTACCCTAGGGGATAGAACACTGGTCCTGGAATCAAAAAGACCTGAATTCAAATCCAACCCCAGAAATTCACTAGCGGTGTGCTTCTGGACAAGTCACTTCACTTATGTTTACCTAGGTTTCTTCACCTGTTAATCCATCTAAAATCCCTGTTAATTGCATTTAAATCCCAGGGTTCTTGTCAAGATCAAATAGTATAATATTTGGGACATAGTATTAGCTAATTATTCATATTAGTATATAGTATTAGAATATTATTGTATCTTAAGAAGTATAGCTAGGATTAATAAAAATATAGAATTAATATAAATGCTATGAAGAATAATAGAACAACCTAAACCCTACAAGTGTCTCTCTCTCTCTCTCTCTCTCTCTCTCTCTCTCTCTCTCTCTCTCTCTCTCTCTCTTTCTCTCTCTCTCTCTTTCTTTGTCTTTCTCTCTCTCTTTGTCTCTCTCTTTCTGTCTCTCTCTCTGTATGTATATATATATATATATATATATATATAATGCATATATATATGCACATATATGTATGTATAGATAGATACATAGAGGTAGATAAATAGAGATATACAGATAGATATACACAAATAGATATAAATATAGTTATGGTTTCACTCTAATGATTAAGTTCTGAGTATAAGTTGTAATAAAGAAAACAGAAAATTTGATTATAATGATAAAAAAGCAAAAATGTTCAAAGTAAATAGCTAGTATGGCCCCGCTACGTTGGATTCTATAGCTTTTGAGGAATAAAGCTGTGAGAGACAACTAACATCATACATGTTACAATCAAGGAGGAACATTATGTTAACAGCCTATAATGCTGAGAGTAATTAACCAAGATGAAGTATAACTCATTTGAAAAATATATTAATTCCTTACTATGTGTAGGGAATAACACTAGGCTCTAGAGATGCAAAGAGGGAAATGAAACCATTTGACTTTAAAATAATGCAATGCAATTATTACTAAGCAGGATATATGCAGAAAATCAATGGAAACGTTCGTGTGACTGAACAATGTGACAAAACTACAGTTTATGCAGGTCTAAGGTTTGGCTGTTTTATGGAAGGTCAGTTGATGGGAGAATCACACCCTATACGGACCAGACAACATCTGCAGGATGATGTTCAGAGATGGGTACCATGTTTTAGGAACATCACTGGAAAATAGAATGGAATACAAGGAGCACTCTTTTCCCAGAGCATGGCTGATAGATATGCCTATGGTTTCCTTGCCATGTATTACATCACTGTACCAAATTGAATGTATTCAGTAATTATTTACATTAAGTTAGTTTAGAAGAATGAAAGTAGCCAAAAAAAAGGAAACCAAAAAAGGAATTCAGTGTTGGGCTATGGTAGAGACTCATTCTTGAGAATACTTGATGTTCCATGCTTTACCCAGAGCCATCATTGAGTTCTACAACAGATATAAATGGAAATTATATTATAATAAGTTATTGTTGCAAGCCCAAACTTATTCATCCTTCAGAGCATTACTGAACTGAAATTTTGAGAATAAGATCAAGGATCCATGAAGTAAGTACATGGCTTGGACTCCTAGGTCTAGGAGGGCAGAGTTATCTATGGAGGAAAGCAGCAAGTTAGATGACTAAGGATGGATGGAATGAAAAGCTGTAATCTATAAAATTTAGTCTTCTCACTGAAGAACTTCTTAGATTGATTTATATATGTTTGTAGCATTTGTTATTAACTGAAAAGTTTTAGATAGGAGAAGAAAAATGGTACTTCAGGTCCTGGAATTGTTCCATCATGTGTAACAATTATGCTCTGGATTATATCATTTTAATTTTACTAGTTTATAGTTCCCTTAGCTGTTAAAAAATTACTTATTTAGGAGTGCTTTAGGAATTATGAAAGACTTGAATTTCTAGATAAATTCTGAATGATGATGTATAATTGTGTAATTAAAAGGAAAAGATCCTCCATTGTTACTATCATGTTGAAATTAATAAAATCATTCTTATTTTTACCCAATAAATGGATTATATCCAATAGAGGATCCTGCAAATTTTAAAGCATTTAGTATATTGTTGAGTAACTATAATATTAGGATGTTTTGATGGAGAGTTAGTGTGGAGTAATGGATAGGATGATGGTCTTGAGAGTAGTATATTCAAAATTTATATCACGTGACCATAGATAATGTGATTAACTTCAGTCCAAGTATCTTATGTTATAGAAGAAGTGACTTACCAAGGTCACACAGGTAGTGAGAGAAGTGTTTGAACCTTTCTCTTCTCTTTCTAAAGTCCATGCACACTCTCAGCAAAATATTGCTTCTTCTAAACAAAACTTAAATTGGAGAAGTCTAAGGAGGACACATTTCCTTTAGTTTTTCCAAATGTTTTTTTTTCCCTTTTGTCCTATGCATAAAATAATTTCTGTTTCTGCTTCAAAATCACAGGATTTCTCCCTCCCTCCCCTTCTTTTCCTCTCCTTCCTTCCTTCCTTCCTTCCTTCCTTCCTTCCTTCCTTCCTTCCTTCCTTCCTTCCTTCCTTCCTTCCTTCCTTCCTTCCTTCCTTCCTTCCTTCCTTCCTTCCTTCCTTCTTCCCTTTCTTCTTTTCTTCCTTTCTCCCTCCCTCCCTCCTTTCCTTCTGCTCTCCCCTCCCTTATGGGAGTCTTGTGCCAGGAATAGCAAGAAAACTGGTGTTCCTAAAATGCAGATGAGTAAAGATGAGTAAAATGTAAGATGACTGGGCAATGTAAGAAAGAAGGCCACATGCGAGTAGATATTGTTTCATTGAAAAAAAATAACAGCTTCTAGGAATTACCAACTATCATCAGCTATAATTGAAACCTGACTATTGGACAAATTTATTACATTTAACTTCATACTTTGTGCCAACTGATGCACTGCTTCACTCTTCAACTTCCAATTGAAGTTTTTTGAACTATTAGTCCTTCATAATCAGGTAAAAAAATTCCATAAATCAACCAGCTTCAAATTTTTCTTTTGGTACTGAGATTTCCCGCATCTTATACACTTGCTAGAAATGTTTTCTCATGCCATTTTCTCATTTTGTTTGCTAGGCTCCTTTCTACTCCTGCTTTGAGATGAAAGTTAACTTACAATTAATCAATGTACATTCAGATGAAATTGAGCCCCTTACTCTGAAAAGATTTGGCTACACTCTGAGGGCTCCATGACCCACTGAGGCTCACTTTTTGAATAATTTGGGATAACTTTATTGGCTGAACTGGGCAAGGTGATGGACTACGGCTGTCATCCTCAGGCCAGACTTGTTAAGTTCAAAGACGCTTATCATTAGTTTAGACAGAGAGGAATGAAGTTTTAACTTAGTAATTCTCCCAACAACTGCTGTAGAATGGCTGTCTTATTATCAAAGGGAAGTAACAATATAGGTAAAATTTCCTGATTATTGCAACATGAAAAAAATCTTCATTTTTTAGTATTTTTGTCCTACAACATCTAACTTTTCTGAAAATTTTAATTGATATAAATCCACTAACAAATATTCCCTTCTGCAAAGATAGGGCCAATACATTGTGTTTCTCAGAACCCCAGACTATCAGCATTAAAGAATCCCTAGAGACCATCAAGTCCCACTCACACTTAGAAGTAAATTCTTCTTCCACATGCAAGATAAATGGTTGTGCAGCCTTTGTTAGGAAGTAGTCAGTGTGATAGGGAAAGGGACTCATTGCCTCTTCATATAGGTTCTTAAATTTGGAGATAACTCAAATGATTATAACCTTATATTATATTATATATTTTGTGTCCTCCTAACTTTTTCCTTTAGTTCCTAATTTTGTTTTCTGAGGTCAAGTAGAACAAAGCAAACTCATTTTAGATAAAACAGTTTTTTTTTTCCCCACATTTATTATGCTGGCTCTCATGCTCTATTTCATAAGTCATTTCTTTTCTATGTAAAGATACCTTGTCTTCTGTGTTTTCTTTGTTTTTTAAAACATACCATAAAGGAAGCAGGCACTCATTGTGAAAATGGAAAATTTTCCTGAAATATCATAGGAGTATTTGCACACTCCTAAGGAATATCCACTCTAATATCCATTTATCTACCCATCAGCAAGTATTTATTAAGTGCCAACAATATGCCAGACCATGAGCTAAACACTAGATATGCAAAAACCAGGAAAAAAAATGAAAATACTACTAAATACTACAACAACAAAAATAATTCTCGCCTTCAAAAAATAATGAAATTAGCAAAGTGAATATCTGTTTGAAATGAACCAATAGCTAAGTCTTTCAGATTTAGTTGGAAAAAAAATTAAGAAGAAAGGAAAACTTGGAAGCTACTTAATAGGAAAATGTCACTAGAAGATGCTTTCCAAAAAGACATGCCATTGATCAACTCTTCCTAAGTTTTTCTCATTAGCATCTTCTGTGTGATATGGACCGGAATCTCCAGAAACTTAGTATGAAGATCCATTACCTTTAATTCCAGTTTTCTTCCTCTTTCCTTCTAAAGACCTTTGGAAGTCACTTTGGTTTTTGTTTATTCAAGCTAATGTGATCCTTGGTCAGGGCCATGATTGTAATATTGGATCTCAGAGTCCCTAGTGGATACTGATATATTCATTCAAAGTATATAACATACATTGGTTTATATACAGTACAGCAACAACAACAAAGTTGGCAGATTATATCTCTGGGTTGTGAAAAATGTCACAGATATCTCTATATAGCTATGGATATATATATATATATATATATATATATATATATATATATATATATATATATATATATATATATATATATATATATATCCATACTTGCAGTGATAAGTAATGCAAAGTATATTCAATTATGCAATATGTTTTGTATTACTTATTATTGCATATATATATATATATATTAGTTATCACATATATTTGCTATGTATACATATTTGTTATTATTGCATATGTATATATATATGTACATATATATGTATATATATGTATGTGTATATATATAACATATATATAACATATATATATATATATAACATATATGTGTATATATATATATGTATAGGGTGAGAGAAGGGAGAGGAAAAGACAAAGAGAGACACAGAGAGTGATTTAGAGAGACACAGAGAGAGAGACAGAGACAGAGATAGAGAGAGACAGAGAAAGGCTTTTCTATGTGGCCAAGAGATCAGTCATTCAGTCATTTTACTGAATGAATGAATTCATTCAGTAATGAATGAATTACAGGGATAATTCATTATCCTAGTAATGGATATAGACAGCGTCCTTTGGATTATCTATTAAAATTTATTAAAATTCAGTTATGTATTTGTAAAGGAATTTCTAGTGCCGGGAGTGTCTTGTTTGGATGGAATTGCAGATGCTTCCCATGTTCTCCAAATAAAGAAGAGCTGAGGAGCTTAAGTGCTATATGTCAGAGATGTAACATTTAAATAATCAATGCAAGGGCTGAAATGGCAAATCTCAGATTGAAGTTGGCTTGTACCAATGATATCAGGATTACTTGCACATTTATAGGATGTCCTCAGGAGATAGTCAAGAAGGAATAAACTCTTCTAAACACTTTCTGGAATTCACTGTCTTGGGGGGGTTTCATATCCAGTTTAGTAGGGGGCTCCAAGAAGAGGTAAACAGCATTTTGTCAAGAATATTATGTTATAGATGCCTTTCAGATATGGAATGGATTAGGTGATCATTGAGATCGCTTCGAACTATAAACACTCTGGATCTATGAATTCATTGAGTTTATTAAAAATAAATACATAGCATGACACTATTACCCCCAAATAGATAGAAATGAAGCTCTTGATGTTGTTATGATAAGGAACTCTCTTGATGAATAGCATTTCTCCACAGCTTGAAGCCATTCAGAGTTTCAAAGTGCACTGGGATGGAGTAGGATGGCGAGCAATGGCTTACCCTGTTTTATAAAGCCAGCAGGCATTGGAGGTGGGGCTTGAACACAGCTTCTCCTAAAGTTGAAACCAGGTTTTTACCCATGATCCCAATATACCAAGAAAATAATGTTTGAATTTTTCTATAAAATATAAAATTAACTTCATCATTGTCGTCATCATCATCATCATCATCATCATCATCATCATCATCATCATCATCAAAGCAGCATTAATGTAGCACTCTGAGGTTTTCAAAACATTTTACAAATATTATCTCATTTAATTCTCACCACAAAGTAGAGACTTCTTAGAGGAACACTTGGTTAAGTGAATTGTCCTCATGTTATATGAGAAAAGATGTGAATTCAGGTCTTCCTACCTCAAAGTTTTGTGGCTCATCACCAGGCTGCTTAGGCATCAAAGCAAACCTCCAGATTTTCTCCAAGAATTATTCACCAAGGGAATGCTTTGTCGCTACTTGGCTGCTGTGATTGGCATGTGCCCACCTGTTTCTTTACCAGCTTCTCCAGACTTTGACCAGAAAGTGTTTCTGCTTGTGCGTGTGCAGGGCACATGTCTCTGCCTGTGTGTGTGTGTGTGTGCACGTATGTATGTGTGTGTGTGTGTGTGTGTGTGTGTGTGTGTGTGTGTACGTTCTCCACATGTGCTTTTGATGCTCTGTTCGCCATTCCAACAAAGCATCTGGAACAGATGGATGCTGCCCTCTGGGAGCACCACACGGAAAATTGACAATGTGATGTCGGAAACTATCCTCACGATCATTAGCAAACATTGATTGGTAAAAGGCACACAGGAAAACCAAATAACCTGCAGTGAGTCACAGTCAATCAGAAGTCGAAGAGAAAAATGAAAAGGGACATTAGCCATGCACCAATGATCCCCGATATTTTTCTGACCCACTTCTTATATAGATCAGAATTAAGGGAAGGAGCTACATCAGTAATTTTTAAAATATTATACATACATATATAATATAATAGACTATTACAATAATATTAATAATATATATGTTATGTTAATATGATATTAAAACTATATTAATAATAAATAATATTAATATTTCCATATCATCTTATCCATCAAGAACCCTGCCTTGAAGTTGAAAAAAGTAATGAAACCAGTGACTGAAAATAGTATTATACACCTGTACAACCCCATTTCTATACAGAGAGATTTACTTGTAAAGCTTCAACTTTACTGTTTTACTTTTATATATTTAAAACTTTTGTTAACACAGATCAATGTTTAAAAAAATCTATAGCCTGTGTAATTTCTGACAACTTTCTGGGATGTTACATCCATCTTTTTCTCACCACACACTGTGAAACATTATGTGGCTTTGATTGATGATATCCACTGCATAACAGAGTCCAATATAATGCACAGACTTTTTATTAAATGCCTACTATATACACTAAGGTGGGCAGCTAGGTGGGGCCCTAGACCCCTGGATCTGAAATATAAAAAAGTCATTTTCCTAAATTTAAATCTGGCCTCAGAAACTTACTAGATATATGACCCTGGGTAAGTTACCTAAAACTGTTTGCCTCAGTTTACTCATTTGTAAAATGAGATGGAGAAGGAAATGGCAAACTAGTCTAGTTTCTTTGCCAAAAAACCTCCAATGAGATTATGAAAAATCAGGAACGACTGACAATGATTCAATAATATGTCCAGAGTGTCATAGGATCAGTAAAGACATTGAAAGAGAAGAGAGGTCAAAGATAAGATGAAGTTTGCCATAGTTTATTTATATTTATTGCCATATTTTATCTCTATGGTTGTGCTTCTAATATTCTAAAATCTCCGTCTTCTGCTTTAAGGTTTCTCAGTGCCCACGGTTTGGCCATGTGCATTCGTCTTAAGGACTATTGATCTGGATGCATGCTTAGGAGTGTCCTAAGCTGTAAACCTAGAATGCAGAATGAAAGGCATCCCATTCTCCTGCATTTCTAAGAGGGATTCCTTCTCCAACATCAGAGGGACGCAGCATCCCACTCTCTGCTTGGAGAGCCCCGTTGGTGGGAACTTATTGTCACCCAGAGCAGCCTCATTCCAGTTTCCGATCATTCAAGCTGTTAGAAGTATTTGGCTCTCATTCAACCACTGAAGCAGAAAGCGTTTATAGTATTAAGTGCCAACTCCTGCCACACACTGTTCTATGCACTAGGAATATGAAATCCAGACCTGTCTCCCTAGAACTTTGGACCTTATCCTTGTGTAGCCCCTGGTAGTATGGCAGTGGCCCTCTCTGCGACCTCTGACCCTCACCAGCTCTAACTAGAAATAGTCACCACAGAGAGCCACATCCATCCATCACCATTGGCATAGCTTGGAATGGTCAAGTACTGCCTCTTCTTTACTTTCCCATTGCATTCAGTACATACTGTTCTTACCTATATACATATATACATACATATGTATATATATGTACATATATATCTATATCTATATCTATCTATCCATACACACACAGACACACACACACACATACACACACACACACACACACACACACACACACACACATATATATATATATATGTACTTTCCACAAATAATTCAGTTGTTAAAATGAATCAAATCTGGGGAATTCAGCATTCCTTCTAGTCATTATTGTTCTATAGTTATACAATATATGGCATGCATTTCATAAAGAAGCTACAGAAATTAAAACCCAGAGATATTTTTATACTTTTTTAAAGTTTAATTTGGCTTTCAACCAGAGCACTTTAGAGAATTTTAAAGCATTTTGTTATAATATTCCATAGAGAAAAGTCATCACCAAATACTCTGTTCTTTTTAGCAGCAATATTGTTCACACATCAACACCTGCTTCTTCTTGGATGGTAGCAGCTGTTGGAGGAGGAAAGGGAATGAAACCTTGATAGGTTCATACTCGATGCTATCGGTCATATGTTAAAATGGCTTCTGCAACATCCAGCTCATGTTGGGGAGAAAGTTCTCTCTCTCTCTCTCTCTCTCTCTCTCTCTCTCTCTCTCTCTCTCTCTCTCTCTCTCTCTCTCTCTCTCTCTGTCTCTCTGAGTGTTTGTCTTTGCCTCTGTCTCTGTCTCTCTCTGTCTCTGTCTCTCTCTCTCTCTCTCTCTGTCTCTCTCACTCTGTGTCTGTCTCTGTTTCTCTCAACATAAACACACACATACGTATATATATATATATATATATATATATATATATATATATATATATATATATATACATACATACGACCTATCTACCTGTCTTGCAGGAATCTCAGACATATTGTATTTGAAAACCTAAATAAAGCAACAAAAATCTTTAAAAGATACATTTCTAAATAATCTGCATTAATTATATTCTTTATTATAAATTTTATTGAACTGCTGAATTCAAAAAACTTGGAAAGTGAAGAAATGTTTCTTGCAGTCACCATATTCTTTCCCCCCCCCCCCAGGCTGGGGGTTAAATGTATGTATATATATATATATATATATATATATATATATATATTTGGGTTAAATGACTTGCTCAAGATCACACACCTAAGAAGTATTAAGTGTCTGCGATGAAATTTGAACTCAGGTGCTCCTGACTTCAGAGCTGGTGCTCTATCCACTGGGCCACCTATGGGTCCCAGCATACTCATTTACATTAGATCGTTGAACAGTATGAGTCTGTTTTGAACCTATATATTAAAGATTAGGAAAAAAAATAAAATTAATTCAGATGATCAATAATATAAACCTGAAGTATCAGAAACAAGTCAAATCAATTACAATGTCTCTAGTAATGTTTTACTCCAAATTTGTTGATAAGATAATTAATTTTAAAAAATAAAATTATCATGACTTTAGACTTAAAAAAACAGAGAAAAAATTTAATATATTTTTCTGTCTGAAAAAAAATCCCCAAAAGCAGCCTCATAACAACAAGAATAATAAAATAAAAACAAAATTATGACAAAATATTGGACATTACTAATGGTTAAAACATTTTTATGCTGCAGTTTAATGGGGCAAATGACTTTGAATTAGGACACTATCTATGTGAGTCTGTTTCCAAGTTTTCCTGTCTGCTGTTAGCCAGTCCTTTGTCCTCCATCCTGCAAGGACTACGATGCTTTCAACTTGAGCCTGACCTTCAAGACCACTGGGAAGCCTGGCTTAGTGAAGGATGCAGTGACCCATTTACTTATCAATGTGAACCCAATGCTGCACCTGTGCTCTGCAGTCAGCTCTTCACCTTTGAGTGATATTCAAGATGCTGTGGTTAATCAACCAATACCCAGATAGTTTGGACCCCGGTTCCCATCGAGAACAAAGTTCCTTGGTGATTAACAAAGGACAGGGATTAAGGGAGAGAGGAGAAGAGAAGCTGTGAAATAGATGCACAGGCAGTTCTAGCTCTTCACTTCTCTGCTTCTGTAACAAATACAAATGTACATCTGAGATGCTGGAGATAATAGTGAAGAATCAGAGCTAATTAGGATTGGGAGTTTTTTTTTCCTCTTTTAACTAAAGTTTAAAGTTACCTCTTGACAAGATAACTACAGGAATAAGGGAAAATGCTCTAGTCTCACCTTCAATAGACTCGTTAGTATCTCCTACTAATTTCTCATTGTTGGAGTTAAAGAGGCTCCAGCTGCAGCCTTAGTGGATGCTCTCTACCGCCTCTCGAGGACCTTCCAGCTGTGCTCTGCTTCTTTTCAAGTTCATCCTGCCATATTGAATTGGCCCTTCTTAGTTTTTATCTATGTCAGAAGAATTCATGTGAGATTAGTACCACAAAGGAGACGTGATTTCCCACAAAATTCAGCCACATTTCCCACTTTATGATGCATTTAGTTCAGCAGTTCTTAATGCCCAATAAAATGAATTTGGAGAATGGTTTAATGTATTCCAAATGGGTTACATGCATTATCTCATTTAAGCCTAATAGTGTCCCTCTGAGCTCTGTGCTTCAGGCATCATAATCCCCATTTCACACAATAAGGATCTTGAGAATTTGATTGGTTATGGTGGGCAAATCTCCAGATGATTTACTTTCTTAGACATTTCAACCAAGCAATCAAAAAAAAAAAAAACCTTCACATTGCCAGTAATAATTCTGGGTGGTAGAGTTATATATAAAAACAAAAATGAAATAATCCTGCCCTCAAGGAGCTTGTATTCTTCCAGGAAGGGTTGTGACAATTATGCAACAAAATGCAACAAAACCATTTCGAGTTAATGGAATAAGTAAGAAAATATTGATCAGTGAGGGAGATCAAGAATCATGTGAAGATAATTGATCAATCAATCAATATATTCAACAATCTGCTGTTCTGTGTCAGGCACTCTGCTGGGCACTAGAGATACATCCAATCCTTGATCTCAAAAAGCTTTTATCATAGCAGCCATGATATCAGATGAAATCATCTTAATAATAGTCTTTCAAGCCAGAAATTAGACGGACTCAGAAGAGATTTCTCTTTTGTTTCATTTGTTTTCTAAAGAGATGACATTACTTAGAACTTAAATCTGAGGAGATGCAAACCTATAACTTGGGAGTAGTTAGGTGATATAGTGAATAGCTGATTGATTTTGAAATCAAAGCCCTGATTCTGAATCCTGCTTAAGGCACTTGGTCCTTGTATAAGCATTAGGTAGTTCGTAATGCCTTTGAACCTCACTTTCCTCATTCAGAAAGTAGAACCATAATAGCACTTATGTCACAAAATATGAAGCACTTTGGAAACCTAAATGATATGTAGTAAACAAACTATAATTATTAGAGCTTTCTGAAAGGCACTTATGATTCAGTCAGTCATTCACTTGGCACATCGGGGAACTAAAATAATTGTTTATTTTCAGTTTACTTTTTGGATGCTGCCTAGATTAAGGGACTCCAAATAGCATCTGATAGTGACATTGCTGGACCAAAGGGTATATAGTTTTATATTTCTTGGGCATAATACCAAATTGTTTTCCTGAAACGGTTTTGTCATTTTGCAACTCCACCAACAATGAATTAGTGTCCCAGTTTTCCCACATCCTCTCCAACATTTATCATAACCATTTCTTATCATTTTAGCTAATCTGAGAGGTATGAAGTGGCTCCCCAGATTTCTTTTAATTTGCATTTAATCTAATAGGTAAGCAGATTAGGGGCTCCAAATAGCATGGGGTCTGTACTCCTGTATTTTTAGCTGGACCTGGGAAAACTTCCTGAGTGAAAGAATTAGCTCTAGTTGGAGAATCATGTTAACTCTCCCAAAACTGCTGTCATATCAAGACTTGAGATTGTTGCTCATTGTTTATCCCACTCCCAATTATAATCAATGTCATTAGGATGGAGAACTTTAGGTGTGAGAAATTCCTTTACCTTATTCTTAGGAATTGCTTAAGAAACAACAAGTTAAAAGATCAGCCACCTGCTAGGAGGTGTCCCAGGTAAATACGATTTTCTAAAATTGAAGGCTACAACTCCCTCATTAGACCATATTATTTTTATTTCTAGGTTATTTTCTTGTCATTGTTTTTACATGAACTCATTCACAAAAGTGAAGAGATTCAGTAGTTTTGATCCACAAATGCCTTCACAAGTGTATCACCCAAGCAAGTAATTGGAACTACTAGAAACATTTTTGGGTAACATTCACAATAGCCATTCAGAAGGATAAAATTGTATCCTTTTATATCTGAATGCAAATGTCAAAATATTTAATGAAGTTTAATTGTAAAATGTATTTGATATTTAAAAGATTTGTTTTGAATGCTTATGCATAGTGACAGAGTTTGAGATAATGGCAGATAATGAGATTACTTGCCAAGCTAAATTCGTAGTAGTTTTCAAAGAAAAATAATACAAAATGGAAAAAAAAATATAACCAAGAATTCTTATGATCAGAATCAAAATATTGAACTCTTCTCAACATGTTCATTCATTGATGTAGAAACTTTATCCTCTTCCATTTGATCTAGTGTTATTATTGTTGCTAGCTGGTTCACTTGGGGTAAAACGTTTGAAGAAATGAAAGTGGTACAATCCCTGGAACACCATATTATTTCCAAAAAAAAGGTTGCATGGACAGTGAAAGCAGGAGCAATAAAAATGTAATTTTTACATTTATCAAGGAAATAATCTATATGGATAGCATCTGTGGAAGATAGCAATCCAATTCCATCAGGATAAAGCCAATCTTATGCTGCAGAAGAGAGAGAATGTTTAATAGCAACTCCGTTGACAAGGTAAAATAATTTATTTGCCCCAAAATGAGTTGATGACTCTTTCCAGCACGTACAAAATTCAGCTTCTCTCTCTGCTCTGAACACGTGTTAAGCAATTCCTTGGACACTCAAAGAAGCCAAATTTGGTCACCCTATTGCCCCGAGCCCCCACACCAGAGCAGCAAGGGCTGATGTGCCATTTGCTTTTGTATATTACATGGATTTTACGACACATCTTAGAGAGGGAGATCAGAGAATAAGATAAAAAGCATGAATAATGATGATTAAAACAAGTGTATGGAGACTTCACAACATCTGTGAGAGAGTCAAGAACCTTGTTTCTATTGCTACGTTATCTGAATATAAATAATAGAATGCATTTCATTTTTAATTTTTCTCACTCAATAGTATTTTTCCAGATACATATAAAGATTTTTGTAAGATTTTGTGTTCCCATTTTTTTCTCCATCCCTCCTTGACTTCTCTCCTCCCCAAGACAGCAAGCAATCCTATGTTAAATATGTGCAATTCTTCTAAACATTTTTCTGTATTTGTCATGCTCTGAAAGAAAAAAATTTGGGAAAAATGAGAAAGATAAAAAGCAAGCAAACAAAACCAACAGCAATAAATAGGTAAAAATACTATGCTTTGATCTAAATTAAATCTCCATAGTTCTCTCTCTCTGGATGCCTGTGGCACTTTCCATCCCAAGTCTATTGGAATTACCTTGAATTACTGCATTGTTATAAAGATCCAATTCCATCACAGCTGATCATCACATAATATTATTATTGTGTACAATGTTTTCTTGGTTCTGCTCATTTTATTCATCATCAATTCATGTTTTCCATGCTTTTCTGAAGTCAGCCCTTTCATAATTTTTTATAGAAAAATAATATTCCATTATATTCATACACCATAACTTATTCAATCATTGCCCAACTAATGGACATATTCTTAGTTCCCAGTTTCTTTTCACTACAAAAAAAGGCTGCAAATTATTGTTTTTAGTATATTTGGGTACTTTTTTTCTTTTTAATGATCTCGTTGGGATACACATCCAGTAGTGACATTGCTGGACCAAGGGTATGCAGTTTTATATTTCTTTGGGCATAATACAAAATTGTTTTCTGAAATGTCTTTTACATTTTACAACTCCACCAACAATAAATTCGTGTTGCAGTTTTTCTTCATCCACTCCAACATTTATCATAACCATTTCTTGAAATTTTTTGGTCATACTTTTTTTTAATTTTCCCAGCAATTTTTTGTCAAATACTGAGTTTTTATCCCAGAAGCTAGAGTCTTTTAATTTATTAAAGATTAGATTATTATGCTATTGATTATTGTGTCTTTTGTTCCTAACCCATTCCACTGATCCACTATTCTATTTCTAGTGCCAGGTGATTTTTATGATTGTTGCTTTTGTGTTTTTATCATTTGCATTTTTCCCATTAATTCCTTCGATATTCCTGACACTTTTATTTTCCAGGTGAATTTTAACTCTAAAAAGTAATTTTTGGCAGTTTGATTCTTATAGTACTAAATACATAGATTATTTTAGGTAGGATTGTGAATTTAATTATATTATCTTGACCTAATCATCAACAATTGATATTTCCCCATTGTTTAGATATGATTTTATTTCTGTGAAAAGTGTTCTGTAATCATGTTTATATAGTTCCTGGCTTTGTCTTGGCAGGTAGATGACCAAATATTTTATATTTTCTATAGTTATTTTAAATGGAATTTCTCTTCCCATCTCTTGCTGCAGGCTTTCTTGGTAACATATAGAAATATTGATAATTTATGTGGGTTTATTTTATATCCTGCAACTTTGCTAAAGTTTTAATTGTTTCAAGTAGCATTTTAGTGGTTTCTCTAAATATACAATCATTGCATCTGCAAAGATTGAGTTTTATCTCCTCATTGCCTATTCTAATTCCTTCAATTCTGTTTTATTCATTTCTTGCTAAAATCTACCTTTCTAGTGCAATATTGAATAATAATGGTGATATTGGGCATCCTTGTTTCACCCCTGATCTTACTGGGGATGCTTCTAGCTTATCCCCATTACATAATGCTTGCTAATGATTTTAGGTAGATGCTTCTTATTATTTTAAGAAAATTTTCATTTATTCCTATATTTTTAGTGTTTTTCTTAGGAATAGGTGTTGTATTTACAATGCGTTTCTTCCAGAAGTATCAGATCAACAGTTTATGGAAGATAATAAAGATTTAGTTCAAAGGTTATTGTTCAGAATTTCTTTTTTTTTATTCTTTAGTAGGCAGGGTAAGCTTCATCAATTGCCTATCCATTGTAGTCAAAACAAATTCAGAAAATTTCTCCATTAAAATAATAATAATAATAATAATAATTATAATAATAAATAATGCAATCCAAGTTTGTAACTCTTCTCAATAATGGCTGGGAAATACATGGATCTCTATTCTAAAAAGACTCCTCTAACTCCATAATCTTTTGAGACAGAAGATACCTTAATTTGCCATGTGTTCTAACCCATATAGGAAAAGCATCTCCCTGATATTATATCTGAGAAGCAATTGTCCAACACATGCATAAAAACCTCCAAGGAACACCACTAGCTTTGGCAGCTCATTCCATTTCTAGACAGTTAAATCATTAAGGATTTTTAAAATGTTATTAATACTGTATTCTGCATTTTATGCTGATCTTCTAGAAGCAAATTTTATAAATTCAGCATTAATTTAAATCCTGACATTTCTAAGTTAAAGAGAAAAATGACTAGTCCTTCTCTCTACTTTGTTGTTGCTGCTGTAGGCAGCATAGTACATAGAGTGTTGAACCTTGATTCGGGAAACCTAAAGTAAAAATCGGTCCTCAAACATCTTCTTTGTGTGTGACCCAAAGACAATCACTCCACTTCTCTCTACCTCAGTCTCCTCAATTGTAAAAGCACCTCAATCAAAGAAATTTCTGGGGCAATTGAGATAACATGCCTGGCACAAAGTAGGTGTTTTATTGCTATTACCTCAAGACAAATGTGTGTGCACGTGTGTGAGTGTGTGTGTGTGTGTGTGTGTGTGTGTGTGTGTGTGTGTGTGTTTGTAGGTAGTATTTTTTTGGCTCACATTTGAGAACAACAGTAACAGTTATCAGCTAATCTCCAATTAGACTTTCTCCATGACAAATTCACTTCTTAGCAAGTCTAAAAGGGGAAGCTCTTTGTGAATCAAGAGCTTTATTTTTTTTTTTTTCTGAATGAAGGGATGTGGAAGTCAATGACATTTCTGAAAAGAAGTATTTTGGTTCTAACTTTTTGTCCACACCTTAATCAAATTGCCTTTAGAAGGCTTTTTGTTCTTTAACCAGTCCAGTTTCCAAATTAGCTAAAGCTAGAAAAGATTTAAAAACTAGAAAGCTGTATTTTTATGGATATTTCTGGAGAAGCTAAAATTGATTTTCCCCTCTGATATATCTCACCTACTAGGATCTGAAATGCTGCCATTCAGAAGGTATTCCTTTGAGGATTCAGTTGTAATTGTTATTCATTCTCGTCAGATTTGTGTTAACTGTTACAGGGTTTTCTTGGCAAAGATAATAGAGGGATTTATCATCTACTTCTTTAGTTTATTTTTTTTAGGATGAAAAAACTGAGATAAATAGGGTTAAATGACTTGATCAGAGACACACAGCTAGTAAATGTCTTAAGCCTGACTTTAGGGCTAGGGTTCTATCTACTGTACTACCTAACTACCCTAGTAATAGATATAAAAGTCTACATTTAGTTTCAGCACATTAGCTATTCAAATGTTAAGAGGAACATGTGACTTCTGAGCAGGTTATGAAAAAACAAGAATACTTAGGCTTTTTTAAAAATAAAAGCCATTATGAGTTAAAAATTGGATGTCACTCCTCAAAATCAGTAATATTAGCCAGTATTAAGAGAAGCAGTTTCTGCAAAGAGAGGGTTGATCCACTTTTATAAAAGGTCAAAACAGAACAAAGCATGGAAACAAAACTTCCTTTAGAAAAGACCCAGGCAACATATTGACAGTGGAACAGTGTGCAATGGTTCCTTAACATTCCAAATGATTTGTTTTCTGAGGGCAGAAAGAGAATCATGTAGCAGTCAAAACAGACCAAGTCTCTAAATAACTAATGATTAAATAATTTCTATCTATTTTGGCAGGACAAAGTACACTTTAAATACATGGATATATCCAATAGACCCATATGTGTGTATATGTGTGTATAAGTGTGTACATATGGACATGTGCATGTAAACAGTGTGTACATATA
The DNA here is from genome assembly GCF_048593235.1 of Sminthopsis crassicaudata. Lineage (NCBI taxonomy): Eukaryota > Metazoa > Chordata > Mammalia > Dasyuromorphia > Dasyuridae > Sminthopsis > Sminthopsis crassicaudata. The sequence continues at coordinate 1,668,916 of NC_133620.1, read as the reverse complement.
TACATCCATATATATTATGTATATATGTGTATGTATATATAATATATATACACACATACATATATATTATGTATATATGTGTATGTATATATATATATATATATTTATATATATACATGTATATATGTATATGAAGAGAGAAAAAGAAAGCTCCTTTAATAAGAAAAAAATAAGTGGAAAATAAAATCCCCAAATCCCTTTACATTGCCACATACTTAATATCATGCATTTGCAATTTTAGACTTATAATAAAAGTAAATAATGTTAAAGAGCCATTGGGGTTGGCAATACATTAATTATTCTGAAATGGAAATCTGATATTTTTGACTATTAACATTTGAAGCGAATGTTTTTTACAGCTAAAGAGAAGTACTCTGGAAAGTAGAACTAAAGACCAAAGCACCTTGGTTTTAGCCATGACGAAAAGGTTAGGACAATTAAAAAGTACTTGTGACCTAATTAAGATATTCACATTTCTGGGACACCCTCAAACTACTAAAAATGGTAACCGCCAGAGTGGATGTAGAAGGGCACTGACTGTAAATTTTACATCTACAAAGGGCATTAGGGACTTGATTATTCTTCTATGTTTTTTTTTTTTTCCTGTAGAAGAGGGATTTTCAGCATTATTTTATATTTATTATGATAACTACTGTGATTGCAACCAACAGATTACCAAAGCTATTAATTGACACTGTGAAAATATATTAATGTTCTAATAATTATCGTGAAGAGCTTTTCAATCTGCTCAAATGTGATATGATGAGATTCATCTTGAAGGATAATGCATGAATATATTAATGTATCCGCTGACCCTTGGAGGTCTAATAATTGACTGTCACAGCAGGGTTCAGGTTTGCCCTATGAGTCATCCAGAGTTGTAGGAGATTCAGGGAAGTTTGATATTCCTATGTAAAGTGTTTTACCCACTTTGCCATTCTTGGTTCAGGCTCCACTGGTGAGAATCTCTTTTTAATGCAATATAGGTCACTTAAGACTACTATTCTTTAATAGCTTAAGGAGCCAGGATTTTATCATGGCGTCCCTTGGCCACTGTTCTATTTGTCTTCTAACCCCATGCTGCTCAAAACTCATTTCTAAATGCAGGAAACCTTTCCTGATCATCTCAACTGCTTGTGCTACTCCACCTCCCAAATTGCTGATTTTTCCTCTTTTTATATTTTTGTAGATGAAGGTCATAAAGGAGCTTTAAACTAGACTGTTGGGATACTCCCTATATTTAGAGGATATTTATGTCTCCCCAATAGATTATAGGCTCCTGGAAATTTCATAGATAGATAGAGAGATAAATAGATAGATATTCACACACATGAATATGTATATGTATGCATACATATATTTGTCTAACTAAATATCTATATATCTGTCTCTGTATGTATCTATATCTATCTATCTGTCTTTCTATGTCTATCTGTGTCTGTCTGTCTATATATCTATTTATCTACCTATCCATATATATTGCCTCCCCTGTTGTCCAGGACATTGCCTGTCATGTTGTAGACAATAATGTTTTTCAAATGATTGATTTGACTGATGACATTGACGGATGATTACAACCAACATGGAATAGAGAAGATAAAGCTCTCAGAACTTAGTAGGATGGTCCTTGAATGACAGAAATAGGGCATGGTAACTACAATAATCCATATCCAAGTCATTTAGACTTCTAGTGAGGAATTCTAAATTAATTCTAAATTCTAAATTACCTGTGTAAGCAGGTCCTATTGCTAGACAATCTTGGCAATATTTGGTTCGCTGGTGCTCAGTGTGAGAGAACAATTGTCATGAGAGCTAGATGAAAAAGTACATTGACCACTGGTGATAGAGTCAGTCTCAGATACTTACTCCTAGTGACCCTGGATAAATGTCTTTATCTGCTTCAGTTTCTTCAACTCAAAAATGAGGATAATAACAGTTTCCATCTTTCAGAGCTCTTCTGAAATCAAATGAGACAATATTTGTAGAGCATCTATGTCACTGCCTGGCACATAATAGATGCTCTAGAATGCTTCTTTATTATTGTTATTTTGGGGAGTCTTCATGTATCTAGCACTTCTACATTTGTGAACTGCTTTAGATTGAGCCTCACAATGACTCTGTAAGGTTTTTTTGTAATCTTGATTTTAAGATAAGGAAGCTGATAACCAAAGAGATTTATTGTCTTGCTGAGAATTCCAATTCTAGATTAAGTGGGGGACATAAAATTGGAATCTAGGTCTTCCTGATATTAGCTCCAGAACCATTCTTGATCTTCTGAAAGCCCAAGGGAGGGAGTTCTATTCTCAGCTCCATTGGGAGTCTTGCAGCCAAATCCAAACAGGAGTCTGATGGAAGATGGGAGAGAGGCAGAATGCATTGCAATATATTATTGTTCACATCGATTCCTGACAGGTTCAGTGTCAAATGGGAATTTCTGAATTTTGGTTTGTCAATGATCAAATGGTCGGTTGGTGCAAAGGACCACTTCATCGAAATGTATTCCTGTTCTGTTTTACCAGAGTTATTTTTATTCTTGAAAAAAATGAAAAAAAAAATCCTTCTCATCATAAGCCCTTAAACTTCACAGCTTTAATAAGGAAATCTTGGGCCAGAGTTCCTTTAGTATTCCTTATTTAAAAAGAGGAAGAAGAAGCAAGTGATAAATTGCTTTTCTTCCCAAGCCTGAGTGTGTCAGTTACAAATTCATGATATCTTTGCAGCTTGACAGGCCCTTGCTTTGTGACAGGTGTCAGGGACAGTAGTGATTCAAATTAATATTAAAGGACACTAGCTGAACGGCAGAGAAAATGCTGCAAAATCTTCTCAGGCTTAGCCACTCTGCATTGGACACTTAATGCCTCTAAAATATGGATTGCTGCAAGAAAAATCAGAGGAGGATTCAGAGCCTGAATATGGCAAGAGGACAACAACAGAGGGTTGGCAGACTTTGTGAATGCAGATCCCCAAATCCAAGGCAGAGCGTCCCCATAGTTGTTATATAAAGATGCTGAGGTTCAGTCAATGGAGGTATAGAACACAGAGGAATGAGATGGGGAGATTGTTGTTTTTCTGGTCCTTCCTTAACTGTTTTATGTTATTTTATAATTCTCTCTTCAAAATATAAAAAAGGGCTATTTTAATAATCTCTCAAATAACTCCCTAAGATAAATAGCTTAATCATTTTAATATTTTTGGTGAATTCTACATTTGAGGACTTCAAGAAACAGATAGTTTAGAATTTAAAAGAAAAGACACTTAGAATGCAATTGAATTATTTCAATAGTTTCATGGATATATTTTTTATTTTTTATCATATTAATTTTCAATATACCAATCTCTTTTTCTTCCTATCAAGACTTCCTTTGTAGAGTTAAAAAAATGTGGTTTACCAAAACCGAAGGCCACATTTGATTTATCTGACAACAAATCAGACATTTCACTATCCGGTCCCACATTTCTTCAACCAAAAAACTAGGCCATTTTTTCACCTTAGAGCTCAGTCAGAATTTGGCCATCATGTTCCCATAAAGCTCCGTTTTGTCTTATCCTTCTTTCTTTGTAATCAGCACGTAATACTGTTTTCTTTTCCCTGATTATTTTATTCTGCATCAGGTCCCGTGTTTTCTTTCATCCCTGAATTCTTCACATTTGCCATTTCTTACCATTGTACTATTTTTATTCTCTTCTTTAGTAAATCTTATTTTCCATTGCTTGGAAAGAATAACAGTATCAATCAACAGTTCACTGGATTTTTGAAGTCTATCTGTACTTTAATTCACTTTTTAGCTTGACTCTAAAAAGTTTTTTGTTTGTTCTGGAATGAGTTGTGATTTTATCTTCATAAGAATGGACTTGTGAAATAATTCCCACATTGATAATTAATGCATGCAGATTAGCAATTATTTTGCACTTAATGTAAGGAAAATCTCATTGCCCTAGAGCAATAGAGCCAATCAGTATACATGGTGTTGGACTAGAACCCAGTCTTATTGATTCTGTGACCTGCTCTCTTTTCTCATTCTATAATGCCTTCCTTCGAGAAGCTGAGGAAATAACAAGGAACAAGGCTGTTTGCCTTTTTGGTCAATTTAGTGCACATAGTCCTTATGGTAAACTCAGAACAGCTAGCCCCCAACAGGAATTGAAAAAAAAAAAAAAAAAAAAAACTCAGCCTCCAAGAGCAACAGAAATGTGAGTTGATGAGTTATTTGGGAAAAAAGTCTATAGAAAAATCCATTGTATAATCACACAACTAGATTCACAAAAGGCAGACTTGGAAAGAATTTTAGAGGTCATTTGAAGAATGAAAAATAAATCCCATCTAAGGATAATACATCCCACCCCAGCCTTCTTCACTTAATAGTTCTAGTAAGCTCCACTACTTCCTCCAAGGATCCATTACCTTTTTTATAGTTTTGATTGTTGGACACTTTTACTCATTTTAAACTTAAACATTAATATTTATGACTTGTACCATCAATGCCCCTTTTGGTCTTGGAGATCAAGCAGGTATAATTTAATATCTTTATCATGGAACCCTATTAACTACTTAAAGGAAACTTGTATATCCCCCCCGCTTGAATTTTCCATATGAAACATTCCTCATCCCTTTCACTAGTCTAAATATGGCTTGAGAAAGTAATAGCTTAAATAAATTTGTAAATATTGGTCTACATATGAAATTGCTAAATCATGTCTTGTTCATTTGGGGTACTTGGACATCCAAACATGGATAGATATTATAAGGTTTATGAATTTGGATAAGGGAAAATATCCCTTTATTTTTAATAACATTTAACTGTTATTCACCATTTTCTGCAATTGCTTAAATTTTCTTCTGAGAGATGGTCAGTAGGTTTTTTTTTTCTCTTTTTTAAAAAAAAATTATAATTATAACATTTTTGACAGTACATATGCATAGGTAATTTTTTTTACAACATTATCCCTTGTACTCCCTTCTGTTCCGAATTTTCCCCTCCTTCCCTCCACCCCCTCCCCTAGATGGCAGGCATTCCCATACATATTAAATATGTTAAAGTATATCCTAGGTACAATATATATGTGCAGAACCGAATTTTGTTGTTGTTGTTGCAAAGAAAGAATTGTATTTGGAAGGTAAAAATAATCTGGGAAGAAAAAACAAAACAAAACAAAATGCTCACAGTTTACACTCATTTCCCAGTGTTCCTTTTCTGGGTGTAGCTGATTCTAGTCAGTAGGTTTTATTGGACTATGAATGAGGTCCATGCACACCAAAAAGGTGATCTTAACTTTTTGATGAATTCTAATTGATTCTCTGTTCTGGTCAATTCTTCTAGTGATCTCTCACATTTAAACAACACAGAATTAGCAGTTTTGATACACTTTCAATAGTAATATTATTCAACTCTCCTGAAAAGCCAAGTTTATTAAATCAAATGACTAATGGACACATGGAATTGAGGTTGGACATTTCTGTCTTTCTAACTGGAAGGAATTTTGTGTCACAGAAGAGAGGACTGGGCCTGAACGCAGGAAGGCTCATCTTTATAACTTCAAATCTGACTCCATCAATTGCTAGCTAGAATTCTGGGAAAGTCACTTAACCCACTTTGCATCAGTTTATCATCTGTAAAATGAGTAGAGAAGAATTGTTTCCAAGAAAACCCCAAATAGAGTTGGGTCACAAAGCACTGAATATGATTGAAATGACTGAACAACAACAATGAGAACATTGTTTTAACTTGATGCAGAGACATATCTATAAAAATAACTTTTATACATTGAGAATATATTTGGAACATTCATCCCAAAGACACCAACCTATAGACTCATGCGAATTGTATGGAATTAGTTTTTAAATCATTATTTTCCCTAAGTTCCATTCACCATGTTTCACAAAAGTCTGATGTTCTAACAGTTCTAAACTTTAAGTGCAACAATGGAAACCAGAATGGAGAAAAAAACAAATGGAGGCAAGATTCAAAAGAGGAAAGTGTATTTTACACACACACACACACACACACACACACACACACACACACAAGCTAAGTGATCTCAGGCAACTCACTTCAGCTCTAATTCCCCAAATTAATTATTACACTTTCAGGGCAAGGGGCAATCAGCACCAGTAGAGGGATTTCCCCACTTGGAACTCCTAATCAGGTCAAAAAAGTCCATGTTTCCTCTTGCCTAAGAGAACTTCTGAAGTTCTGAAACAACATGTTTCATCATCCCCCCACATACAAAGGTTCTTAAAATTATCATTCAATAACTACCTTCTTGTTACATAGAATAAAATTATAAAAAATACAACCCGTCTCCCTTGTTGCTTTCATTTTTAGTAGGAGATAACTATACATAAAAAGTAAAAATATTTTTTTCTGTTTAAAATAAAGTAATCTCTAGTATTTACCTGGATAATTGAAGCCGCTGCACGAATATTATAGACAATCCATATATCTTGTAACCTATTTCCCAAGTTCCTAATTTCTTTCCTCTTTATACTCTAGTAGATTTGGCATATCCCAATGAAAATATTATTCCTATTTCTAGAAACATCTGATCTTTACCTAGTGTTCTCCTAGGTTATGAGTTTTGCCTCTTTTTCTTTTCTTGGATTTTGTTGGCTTTAAATTTCCATGTGTCTGTAGTGCTTTATCTTTTCCTATATCAGAGATACTATCTGTGGTTCTGGTTTGGTGGATTTAGGTAAGCAGTTTTCTCTTTCCACTCTCCCTTTCCCTTTCAATTTAATTTTCATTTAATCAGATTTTCAAGGCTCCCAGCACATCCATTCTTCCCAAATTCTGTAAGGGGCAGTTCGTTTTTGGCCAGGAGCCTGTTTCGTCTACTTTAATCTGTAGTCAAATAAAAGTGATAAAAGACAGAGAAGGTCAAATTTCCAGCCCCTTAAAAATTAAAGACTCTCTCTGTTTGAGGAGTCTGAGAAGAGAGGTGCCCAACCACAGAGCAGGATTAAAAGAAGAGAGTCCAGAGACATGACATCTTTGGCCAGATGTCCAAGAAAGGCTGATAGCGTCCCCTGACCTCCTGACAAGCTAAGGAGACCCAGAAGGAGATCCATATCTGTTTTTGCCTTCTATGCTTCCTATTGATTTTATTCTAGTTCATTTTCATGTAAAGTTTCCCAACAAATTTTACCTTCTTATTTCTCCATTGTCAACTCCCCTAGTTTCTCTGGGCAACATGGTATTTTCCTCAGCCCGTGCTCCACAGCAGTTTCATCATCCCCACCTTTGTTTTTGTGTCACTGCCTTTCAAACACAAGAGATCTGATTCAAGAGGGTCTTGCCCTCTCCCCAAAATGTTGCCCATTCCTTCCTGTCACATTGACTTTCCAGTCTCGGAACTTCTCCAAAGTCCAGTTTTCTTTTGAGAACTCGAGAGATAGTTTCAAAGCAAGAGAGGGAATTTCAAAATTAAACAGCTTCTCCAAATAGTTGGAATGCCATAATGTTGAGTGATAAATTTGATAAACATATTGTTTGAATTAAAATAAACATCAATATATGTCTTCCCATCATATATCTGTATCTGCTGGTTTCATCAGGAAGGGGAGTTCCTAAGATGGAAGCACGTGCCTCTTTCCCCACTTTCCACTTAAGTTAAACTGTAGAGGGAAGCAGCATCCCAAAGGAATGGAGCACTTGTCATGAGGTGAAAGAACTCTCCTTGGTCGGGATTGAGAGGACCACTTCACTAAGACTTCTGTCACCTCAACCATTATAGCCATTTATAATTCCAAAACTTTCAGAATCCACAGGAACTGCCAAAGGTGGGGCTCAACACTTCTGCAAATAGACGCTTTCAGTTTAGTAATAGGATACGAGATCCAATGGTGGATATGGAATATGGAAACAACTTTCTCAATCTTATTCTAACAACCATATAAATATGAAAGTGAGAAGGACTCGGGGAAGAAAAGATGGATCAGGAGAAGTGATGAAGTGTGAAAGTGAGATGGACTCAGGGAAGAAAAGATGGTTCAAGAGAGGTGATAAAGTGTGAAAGTGAGATGGACTCAGGGGGGTTTAAAAGATGGATCAGCAGAGGTGATAAACTATGAAAGTGAGATGGACTCAGGGAGGAAAAGATGGCTTAGGAGAGGTGATAAGGTGAGATGTAAAACCTTTGGCATGTGGAAACATGAGGTTATTATAAAATATGGTGAGAGAAGTAAAATAATCATGTTTCCTTCAGAAAAATAAAGGATTCCCAAGGTAAGGCTGAGGGAAGGGGAATAATGCTCATAGCTATAGCCTTATGAAGGTAAAATTAAAAAAAAAACTTATGAAACATGTTCTTATGGGATCCTCATAAAAAACAAATAAAGCAGAAGCTGTTGTTATCCTCATATCATAGATGAGAAGAATGAAGTTCAAAAACTTTGTTTTTTTTTTTAACCAGGGTCACATAGATAGAAAGTATTAGAAATCATCTGGAGTGTTCTATTCTATTGCCCATACTTCGTTTTAGGGAGGGATAAAGTGAGAGAGGAAAGAAAGGCAGAAGAAGGAAAGGAAGGAAGAAAAAAGAAGGAAGGAAGGAAGGAAGGAAGGAAGGAAGGAAAAGGAAAGAAGGAAGGAAGGAAAGAAAGGGAAGAGAGAGAGTGAGAGAGGAGGAAGAAAACAATATGATAGACAGTAGTGAAGAATGGAATTAAACTAGTGACAAACAATTTAACAGTAAAGATCTTCTATGAAGTGATGTTTTGAGGAGATAGATAAAAAAGATTACATTACACCAATGATATATATCTGGTGAATTGAGGAATGGAAGAAATGTGATTTAGATTATTGTATAGAATTCTCAATCCTAAAAAGACAAATGCACAGCCTAAACACCAGGCTACTCAAATAGCTGAATAGAATTCTTTTCTTGATTGAGGGAAAACTCCATTACAGCTGGTAGAAGAGCACAATTAAACATATAAATACACACCCACCCACACCCACACCCACACACACACACACACACACACACACACACACACACACACCCCTGCCAGAAGCCCTGTCAACCTGAAGTTTGCACATGGCTGCCTTGGTCACTGAACATAACTTCCCATTTCACACTCCCTTCCAAACCCCATTTCCTTCGTTCGCCACTACCTCGGATGCTGCTCCTCAGCTCGATTCACTTGAATTGAACTCTTGATGATTAATATACTCAGAATAGGAATAGAGCTAGCTGGACATTCCTTAATGATGTCTGAAGAAAGCACACAATATAAATCAGTTTCCTTTCAGTGCCTGGCTATGGAGCTGGCCTCTCTTGGCCAGTTCTTGCTTGGTGATGACCACTTATCACCTGCATCCCATGTATCACTATCCATTTTTCATCCATTCTTGTTCACCCACTCTGCATCTGTTTTATTTCAGCTGCAACGTACTAAGACTGGCCAATTTTGTATGCACAGAGCATCGTGAAAAGTCCCATCCCAGAGATAGGGGCTCAGCAAAGCAGGTAGGATGAGTCATGTAGTAAAAGTAGGGCATGGCAGACAATCAGTGTGCTGTACTCTTATTAAATAAACATCAAGAAGCTCAAGGAATCCTTAGAATGGTGGTTGGACCCCCAGAGGATTATTAAGAAGAAGCAAGACTTACGATCATTCATCATGATTGAATAGAGGGATCTAGATTCCCCTTTCTCTGTGCTCTGTGAAACAGACACACACACACACACACACACACACACACATATATGTATACATAAATTGTTTATCTGTTTTTTTCACTCATGTCCAAGTCTTCATGACCCATTTGGGGTTTTCTCAGCAAAGATACAAGAGTATTTTTTCCATTTCCTTTTCCAATTCATTTAAAGATGGGAAAACTGAGGTAAACAGTGTTAAGTGACTTGCCCAGGATCACAGAGTTAGTATCTGAGATCAAATTTGAATTTGGGAAGGATTGTTCTGATTCCAGGCTGGAAATCTACCCACAGTGCCAATTAGCTAATATGTGTGTGTGTGTGTACATAGGTATGTGAGATTTTCTTTTAATGTAGTATTTCATCTCAATCAAATGTAGACCAAGTAAGCACACAAACTATTTATTTATTTATTTATTTGTTTTTCTCCTTCCTGTCTAAGACTTTTAGCTGTGTATTATATGAGTCCTTTCCTTCTTGGAATATAAGTACCTTGAGGGCCGAAACTGCCTTCAGCGCTAGATATTTTATCCAATGTGTAAGGTAATGCTTGGCTCAAAATACTTAAAATGTATTTTCACCCTTTTTTTTTTTTCCTTTCCAACACTGAGCACACACAGCCCAGCACACAGACGGTGGTTAATAATGCTTCTTGAATTGGATTTTATTATATTGTTGTGAGAGTCTTGAATTACCAAAAGCTGTTGTATGTGATTATTCTTGGTGCTATTTGGAGAGAATTAGAAAGAATGAATTGCAATATCACTTTGGGAACAAAGCTCTAGATTCAGTATTAGAAATGCTGCCAAGATGTCTATTTCCTTCTGTTACATTTAGTGAATACATAAGCCCATCGTCCTTTTCTTTCGGGACCACGGATCCTAGATCTTAATCTGCAAGGGACTTCAAAGACCCTCTACCAGGGATGGCAAACTCACTACTGGCCAGTCAAACTAGAGTAAAATGTAAATGGGAAATGATTAACACAGTAAATACAAACCCAACATAGATCGGGGTAATTTGTGAGTTGATGGGGCCTGAAGGAATGTTGTGTGCTTTGTATTATTGTGATCTTGTGATATAAATATTAACTCTTCTAGGGCGAGTGGGGAGAGAAGAGTTATTTACTTCATTCCTTCACTTTTCATCCCAATCAACAAATCCTTATTAAATTCTAGCTAGTGCCAGATGCTGCTAGGTGCTGGATTTTAAAATAATTTTCAATGACCTTCAGGAACTTTTACTCATCAAGGGAAACAAGTTTCTATTTAAGTACATAAAAATCTATGTTTAAAGCCCGTACAAAATAATTTGCTGAGGAAGTATCAGGTTAGGAATTCTTTTTTTTTTTTTTTTTTTTTTTCCTAAGGCTGGGGTTAAGTGACTTGCCCAGGGTCACACAGCTAGGAAGTGTTAAGTGTCTGAGACCAGATTTGAGCTCAGGTCCTCCTGAATTCAGGGCTGGTGCTCTATCCACTGCACCACCTAGCTGCCCCCCAAGTTAGGGATTCTTAACCTAAGGTCCACAGAGCCCTAAGTCTCATAGTGTTTGTGAACGTAGATTAGACAAAACCCACATATTTATTTTCATGTAACACTAACTGAAATTTAGTACCTCTTTTCATTATAATTAGTTCCTGATTAGGGTGAAGAAGGAATTCTTCTGAAGTGGTCATAATATTCAAAGTCCCCTAGTATATTGACATTGGGCTGGGACCAATGATCATAGATCAGATAATTATAACTTCACATAATAAGAATTTGAATTCATCCCACCATTTGGGGGAATTCATCATTTCTTAAAAGCATTATTCTAAAAAGCAAGTCATAGACATCACTAGGCTACCCAAGGGGTCCATGACACAAATTTGAAATCATACTTTTTTATAGTAATCCAGGAATTTCCATTTTTTTTTAGGTTTACAAGTCCCCCTGCCATGATCAAAACCTTTTCAAAGAAATTAAAAAAGGAAAAGAAGGGGGGAGAGAAACTTATAATTCAATTCCAGGAGACATCTGCCTTTGTAAATGGGCATTTGTGCACATTTGATTTTTCTCCCGCACAGAAATCTAATCAAAAGGGCAATCAAGTCATATGCTTTTGGAACACTCATTAAAGCATGCAGAAATTAAAATATGCTTGGTTGTTGATTTTCACTTTATTTAAAGTTCTCGCTGACTTTATGGGACCTGGGAGTTGAAGCAGCAGCACTGATTGCAACTTGGTTTTTGTAACTGGGATTTTCTATGGATAAAAGGCACAGAGGCCCATTTTGGCTTTTCTTTTGTTTTCAAGCACAACTTCCCAGTGCCTGAAGTTGGTACCCTTTGAATCATTTCTGACTCCTCTCCCTCATCCATCAAATCTCATGTATTATCGCAGCTTGCTGATTCCTCTTAACAAAATATCTGACATCAAAATCCTTCTCTCCACACATGCATCCACAAGAGTGGTTCTCGTGCTTAGCTTCTGGACTCTCCTATGTCAGTACAACCTTTAAACTCCCATATTAATCTTCATTCTCCAACTTAAAAAACAAATTGGTAGAACTTCTCTGTTGCCCAATGCAAACGCAGAACTCCTTAGTCTGACATTTAGAGCTGTAGCTACCTGTCCAGACTTATTTTGTATAATACTTCTATGTTCCAGACAAACTGTGCTGTCTAGAGGAAAACAAAAGAAGGCAAATAATCGCTTAATTACATGATCTATAAGTATTGGTTGAAGAAATTGTGGCTATTTGACTAAGGGAAGACTCCATGGGGCAAATCACATTTGTCCTTAGGTATTTGTCACATAGACAAGGTAGATTCATTCTATTTGACCCTAATAGGCAGAATCAAGAGAAATGGGAAAACTGGATAGAGGACAAATTTAAGCTTGACATGAGGAAAATCTTACTGACAATTAGCATTATTCTAAAGTGGAGTCCCTCCTCTCTGCAGTCTAAAAGCAGAAGTTGTGTGGACAATTGCTGTTTTTGCTGGAGAGTCAGAAATAATGATAGATAGATAGATAGATAGGAAGGAAGGAAGGAAGGAAGGAAGGAAGGAAGGAAGGAAGGAAGGAAGGAAGGAAGGAAGGAAGGAAGGAAGGAAGGAAGGAAGGAAGGAAGGAAAGAAAGAAAGAAAGAAAGAAAGAAAGAAAGAAAGAAAGAAAGAAAGAAAGAAAGAAAGAAAGAAAGAAAGAAAGAAAGAAAGAGAAAGAAAGAAAGAAAGAAAGAAAGAAAGAAAGAAAGAAAGAAAGAAAGAAAGAAAGAAAGAAAGAAAGAAAGAAAGAAAGAAAGAAAGAAAGAAAGAGAGAGAAAGAAAGAAAAAAGGAAGGAAGGAAGGAAGGAAGGAAGGAAGGAAGGAAGGAAGGAAGGAAGGAAGGAAGGAAGGAAGGAAGGAAGGAAAGAAGGAAGGATGGCACCTAGAGTAACCATTTATTAAACACTTACTATGTGACAGACATTGTGCTAAGAACCAGGGATACAGACTGGGACTGTCCCTAACATCAAGAAACTTACCTTCAAACAAAAGAACACAATGCACAAAATAATAATGTGTATTAAATGAATTTATAATCAAAAGGAACCAAAAGAGCTTTCAAGGAGGTAAGCATAGTACAAGTTATACAAAAACGAATGCAAAGGCCATTCCTGTCTACAGGGAGTTTATATTCTAAAGGGAAAACTATATATGCCATGCATGTCGTCAAACTGTGCTGTTAGATGGCTGCTTTGGAGTTAACTGGAAGGTGAATAAAGACTTACAGAAGTAGTTTCCCATGTAAATGGGACACATAGCCATTCTAATTATACTGCAGTCCAAGAAACATCTCTTTTTCATAGACTAGGGTGATTGTCATAGTATATACTTTAGCTTTCAAAAATATGGACAGATAACATGTCCCTGGCAAATTGATTTTATGTTATCTATGAAGTACAGATATTGGTGCCCTACGTGAAGAACAAATATGGGTGAATAGCCTGAGGTTACTTTCCTTATGCACACACTGTAGTATTTATTTTAGTTCTTTGTCCCAGATTCCGTTCCGATATTGAGCTCATTTATAACACTGACAAGCCCCATATGCTTGGATTAGACTGCTGGACAGTAGCATGGATACCATTCTCAGGGGTTTTCTTTTGTATTATTATAATCAAATTACTCCTAGAATGTTAAGCAAGTAGTATTATATTTCATATGAGTACTTATACTAGATTTACATTTGCAAATATCACATATAGGAGAGAAGAAAAAGAAAGTGAAATCGTTTTAAATTATATTCTGTGGCTTCAACTAATAGGAAGGAAAGAAGAAGGAATAAAGGAGTGGGGGATGGGAAGGAGAGGAAGGAAAGAAAAAAAGAAAAGAAAGGCAGGAAGAAAGGGAGAGAGGGAGTGAAGGAGGGAATATCCACCTTACAGTGTGGATTATGAACAATATAATGTCCAGTGCAATTTTAAAGAATATTTATAAATATTGATTCCTACTCTGGTAGGGATTGTCCTACAAGGCTGCTAAGATCTTTCATTTCGGAAATTCTATGAGTCTCCATCTAGGAAGTGTTTGAAGGATTCTGTAGCATGTTACTAGCCATAATAATCACAAAAAGTTCAAGGAAAATGAATTCATCAGAGATATTTGTGATTAGAAAAAAAGTACTAGTCAGGTGCTAAGATAATCCACCAGAGAATGTATGAATTCTTTTCTGTTGTTCAGTTGTTTACATCATATCTTCTCTTCCTGACAAACATATTGGACTGGTTTGACATTTTCTTCTCTAATTCATTTGAGAGATTGGGAAACTGAGGCAAACAGGGGTTGCGCAGGTCAAGATTTATGTCTGAGGCCAGATTTGATCTCAGAAAGATGAGGTCCAGCACTTTATTGTGCTATGTAACTGTCCTCTACATGTTCCATTTATTCTCACAAAATATCAATAAATCTAAAGGAAAGTCCTCCGTCCATGTGGTCAATGCCTTTGGGGAATTTGACAAGGACATCAACAAGGACCAAATGGAAAGGCATGAATGAGTTGGGAGTTCCATTATTTAATGATCAGAGTAGGAATGCACTTATGAATGAAATGAATGAGTCATTTACACATAATTGCCTCAGTATCTTTATCTGTAAAACAATATGGAGGAGATGGAAATGACAAACTCCTCTAATATCTTTGCGAAAACCAAACCAAACCAACCAAACAAAAAAACTTCAAAGGGGTCACGAACAGTCAGACATAACTAAAATGACTAAGAACCAAATTTAAAGAAATTGAAGGAATACATTCAGCAGGTAAAATTTATGGAGCTTCCTTGATATATGAGGTCAAAGTTGAGATCCCAGTAGGCCATGAAGATCTTTAAATCTATATTGTTTCTGGCTGACTCGATAATGAAAGAGCAGACACAGTTCAGTGATTCTGAAATGTGTATCTCAGAAAGCTTGAGAACAAGCAGGATTGGAGAGCCCTATTAATCTTCCATAAAGTTGGTGCTTTTCAGTTAATTTATTTTAACCATATGAAGATTCGGGCATACCGCAAGGAGATGAATATTTTTACCAATGGAACTTAACACGTTGATCCTTTGGAGATGGCACATTTTTTAGATCAGTCAGGAAAATGGATTATGTCTTTGTTAAGATGTCAGAATGTGTGTTCAGTCTGTATGGAATGTTCACAAGGCTGAGTGATCATGCAAATCATTTGGCTTTCTCATCTATCAGTTTCTTCACTTGAGCTATCTTTTTTTTTTTTTCCCAGAATGACTTTTCTCAGGGTTGCAACGCTGGATACCTATTTCCATAACTCATGCCAACTCTTTAGCTCTCTCAATTTCTCTGAATTAGAAACTTGGTGTTCGTTCTGGAAATAGAAATACTTTTTGGCATCTGTGAACACTTTGATGCCCATTTCCCATTCCCTGGAGCAGCTTGCAACCCTTCAACACCTTCTCCTCCTGAGCAATGTTCTTCTAGGTGCTTCTTTCCATTCTCTCTGGAGGATGCATCCTACATACTGAAAAATTGCCTCCAAGCCTTTTTCTGTCCCAAGGGTAGGAGTGGAGCACTTAAGAGATGGATGTGATCTTTTTCATTCTCACTACCTCACTGACACCCTTCATTTCTCAGTTATACACATCCTTGATAATTCCTCCTCCTAGCTAATTGTTGGCTCCATGTTTTTGTTGTTGTTGTTGTTGTTGTTGTTGTTGTTGTTGTTTGTTTGTTTGTTTGTTTGTTTTTGGGAGGGGCATCCTATAGTTTTTGTTCATCTGAGCTGGTATTTCTCAAGTACATAGCATCATTGGGAGATTTGAACATTAAAGGATAGATCAGGGAATCCTTGAGATTCTTATTGCTATCCAGAAGAATATATATATATATATATATATATATATATATATATATATATATATATATATTTTTTTTTTTTTTTTCCCTCATTGTGGGTCAGAATAAGAGAGAGCAGCAAGATGCAGTGATTTGGAAGCAGAGCACCTGCATTCTAATGGGATGCCTTAGTCAAGTCCCAAACTCAGTAGATCTCAAAGTGTTCAACTGAAAAAAAAATGAGAGTAGAGACCCACGCGTTATAGTAGTGACCTGCAATGCTCATACTCTCCATCTAGCCTCCTGTTGTCATGTGTATCTTAAGTCACACACTCCCAGATCTTTGTACTTGGAAAATGACATTCATGACCATATTGTTCAACACATGCATGAAAGAAAATCTCTCTCTATAGAATATGCTGGACACAGCCCTCCAGCCCTTCTGCTATATGTCCAACCATGGATGACCCGCCATTCCTCTGCAGAGCCTGACTGATCAACTTTTGGAGAGCTCTAACAGCCAAAGTTTGAAATTTTCTGTTTGGTTTTTGGTTTTTCCCAACAGAGACTCTGACTTTAATTCTATATTCACTGTTCCTAAGTCTAATCTTTGGGATCAAATAGAATACTTCTACATGACAGATGATATCATGAATATCAACCCCTCTCACATATATGTTTATATTCAAGTAAAATTTGCCCATTTCCTTCAGTCATTGACCATATTCTATTGGCACATGGGTATCAAATACTCATTACTTTTCACTGTTTGGATGGTTGGACATTTCTCTGGAATAATTCTACATTTGACTAAGGAGGCTTTGTAGTGTTCTAAATGGGATCAGTACCCAAAAAATCCCTACCACCTGTGAATAGGGACATTTTAAGGTTAGGGCCAAGAAAGGGACTCTGTACAGGAGTCTTCCATATTGCTGATGAACCTCTTAGTGATTATAATTCCTCCTCTTATAAACCTTGATGAGAGAAATATTCAAGCAAAAATTAAAGTTATCTATATAGTCACAAATAGATTAGACTGTTTTATAATAACAATGAATGTTGGGGAAGCATTTTGCTTATGGAAAACTTTTAAACTATGGTCCACAAATGTTTCTCTACACTGTGCTTTCTTTTCAATATATGAACCTAACTGCACACTAATCAAACACCTCTGACAGAACTAGAAAATTAGATGTAGCCACTGAGGCTGAGAACACATTCAATAATGCTCGCACAGAAGAAAAGGAAATATATGAAGACATTAGTTCATGGGTAACAAGATTGGGCTGTGATATACAATTGGAATTCATTAATGTTACTTTCATTTACATTGCTATATTATTATAGCAGGTTAGCTATTACTTTGCTTTAATCACTTTGCATCAGTTCATCATAGTTTATTTTGTTCTGTATCAGGTGATGCAAAAACTTCACAAACAGTGGGCACCGTAGGACCTCATAATATCAACATTTTTATAATTTCTATGATTATACATATAGAACATGTGCTAGGAATTAATATTCAAAACTGTCATATGTTCATCAAGATTTCTCATAAGCATGTTGTAGAGATAAGAAATATATATATATATATATTTTTATATTTATATAATTCAAGTAAATATTTTTTCTTAAATTTAAATGTAAATTTTCTTATTTACTTTTCCAAATACAAGCAATCATAGCTTTTAAAACTCACCTTTGAAAATAAATAACAACCAAAGAAAATAAATGCTTTGATCTCAGTTCAGGCTCCATAGTTCTCTTTTTCTGGATGCAGATGGCATTTCCCATCCCAAATTTATTGGAATTGCCTTGCATCTCTCAATTGGTTTTTGTTTGTTTGCTTGCTTGATGTTGTTGTTGTTGTTGTTGTTGTTGTTGTTGTTGTTGTTGTTGTTGTTGTTGTTGTTGTTGTTTTTCCTCTGAGCAATTGGGGATAAGTGACTTGTGCAGGGTCACACAGCCAGGAAGGTTTTAGTGTCTGAAACCAGATTTTAAGTCAGATCCTCCTGACTTCAGGGCTGGTTCTTTATCCACTGAGCCACCTAGCTGCCCCAAATCACTCAATTGTTGAAAAAAGCCAAGCCCGTCATAGTTGATAATCATATAATCTTGTTACTATGTACAATGTTCTCTTGCTTCTGCTCACTTCACTCAGCATCAGTTCATATAAGTCTTTCTAGGCTTTGTTGAAATCAGTCTGCTCATTATTTTGTGTACAACAATAATATTTCATTACATTCATATAACATAACTTATTAAGCCATTCCCCAGCTGACAAGCATCCATCAATTTCTAATTCCTTGCCACTACATAAAGGGCTACTTCACCGATCATTGTATATGTGGGTCCTTTCTTTCTTTTATGATTTCTTTGGGACATAGATTCAGTAGTGACCCTACTATATCAAAGGATATGCATAATTTTATGGATCTCTAGGCATAATTGCAAATTGTTTTCCAAGACAGTTGTGTCATTTTACAACTCCACCAATAATGTGCTGGAGTCCCAGTTTTTCAACCTCTCTCAATATCTTTTCAACAATTTCTTTACAATCTTTTTCAACATTTCTCAATATCTTTTCTCATCATGTTAGCCAATCTGAAAGGTGTGAAGTGGTACCTCAGAGTTGCCTTAATTTGCATTTCTCTAATCTATACTGATTTACCCATTTCAAATGACAAGTAATGGCTTAATTTCTTCCTCTGAAACTTGTCTGTTCATATGCTTTGACCATTTATCAATTGGGTAATGGCTTGTGTTCTGATATATTTGAGTAAATTCTCTTTGTATTTTAGAAACTAGACAATTATCATAAGCATTGGCTCTAAAAATTGTTTCCCATATTTCTATTTCTTTTCTAATTTTGGCTGCCTTGTTTTGTTTGTGCAAAAACTTTTTTTAAAAAATTTAATGTAATCAAAATTATGCATTTTTCTTTTCATTGTGTTCTCTAGTTATACTTTAGCCATAAATTCCTCCCTTTTACACAGTTCTGAGAGGAAAATTATTCTTTATTCTCCTAATTTGTTTATAGCATCACCTTTTATGTCTAAATGATGAAGTCATTTAAACCTTATTGTGGCATAGGATTTTAGATACCTGTTGATAACAATTTTTGCCTTACTGTTTTTCAGTTTTCCTAGCAATTTTTGTTAAATAGTGAGGTTTTTTGTCTTAGAAACTTTGGAATCTTTGAATTTCTCAATTACTAAATTGCTATGGTGACTTCTCTTTTCTTCCTCTCTGTTGTTTATTAGTTTCATTCTCTTCTTTCCTCTTCTCCCCTCCTTTTGTTTTTTTTTTACTTCCTTTCTCTTTCCTTCTTCTCTCCTTTTTCCCTTTTCTTTCTTTACTCCCTTTCTCCTTCTTTCTTCTCTCCTTTTTCCTTTGTCCCTCCTTCCTTCCTTCCTTCCTTCCTTCCTTCCTTCCTTCCTTCCTTCCTTCCTTCCTTCCTTCCTTCCTTCCTTCCTTCCTTCCTTCCTTCCTTCCTTCCTTCCTTCCTTCTTTCCTTCCTTCCTTCTTTCCTTCCTTCCTTCCTTCTTTCCTTCCTTCCTTCCTTCCTTCCTTCCTTCCTTCCTTCCTTCCTTCCTTCCTTCCTTCCTTCCTTCCTTCCTTCCTTCCTTCCTTCCTTCCTTCCTTCCTTCCATTCATTCAGAGTTACCATATATCTCCTTGTTCTTTACCTAAGAAAATCATCCTTTGTTCCTCCTGTTCATACTACATGGAGATTGGTTGAAAGACATGAACAGGTTTAGCTTAGAGATGAGAAACTATAGAAGTACCCAATGACTGTCGTCAAATATTTCAAGATGTTTCTTATGAATAAGCAATTTCTCTTGCTGTGTGGTCCCAGAGGATGAGACTATAAGCAATAGTTAGAATAACAAGAACAGCTAATTTGCATCTTTAAGCTTTGTTGAATGCTTTTCATATGCTATTTTACTTTATCTTCACCACAACCTCTCTTCATTTTATAAAGGTGGAAACTGAAGCAGAGGGAGGTTTTGATTCACCTCATGAACTGTTTTATAACTATCTGAGGCGATATTTGAACTCATGTATTCTAGACTCACCATCCAGGACTTCTCTCCAATACGCCGTCTCACAGCCTTACAAATTGATGCACAGAGGCAGATTCCAGTAAGATGTAAGGAAACTTTTCTTAGTTATTTCATCTATAGCATGGGGAATGGACTGCCTCAGTTGGTAATCTGTTCCATCTCACTGGAGGTCATCAAGCAAAGCTTTGTGATCACTTGATGACAATTATCTAAGATGGGTTCTTGGTCAAGTATTGATATGACTAAAGGGCTTTTGTGCTACCCTCAAACATTGAGAGTCTGTGATTGTGCATGTAATTCATTCAGAGATAAAGAACATTGCTCTGGCAAGCAAACTGTGGCTCAGGACTTCTCTGCCCAGGCATAAGATTCTGGGAATTTTTACCACTGAGTAATTTGAATTTGATTTTGAATAAATTTTGATTTGAATAAAAAAAGCTAGATCATCTTGAGACAGGTATTTATTGAGTACTAGCAAAAACTTATAGAAAGATTTATATTTAAATATAAAATATATATTTAATCTATTTATATAAGTATATTAAAATTGATTTTTGTAAATTAAGAATATAATTTAATTAAAATTCTAAAATATTCACTGAATATAATTATTCAATTTTTCAACACCTTTTCCATCTGTAATCTTGTAGGTTTTAGTCCTTCTGGATGTATTGCATTTTATACCTCACTTCTTCTGTGTGCCCGAGATATTTCTCCATGATCATTAGTAAATTCTGCAGTGGGACCTAGCCAACATTTTAAGGTGGGAGAGAGTGACTTTGTCCAGATCTCTGATGTTTCTTAAATGTCCATCTAATCTTCCTCATTCTTCTTACATGGTTGATTCACTCTTTATTCTATCAAACCATCCATGAGTATCATTTTGCAGATGTGAAATGCATGACTTCTTCTGTGAGTAAATTCAGAGATGGAGGAGCTAGGAGTTGGGGGAAAATAGGATGAAAGATGGACTAAGAGACCTGTTAAATTTCTACAATTTGATTTTCTGAAGCAGAGAAGATTTGTTAAAAGAATAGCTACTCTCTACATTTATTTATGATGATTGCCCTCGTACAGTGTGCCTATAGTTAGTTCATTCCTTTTTTATGAGCTCCTTAGTTTTTTATTATCATGCTTTCCCTTTCTGCTATAAATTGTTAATTATTACCTCAATGACACTGAGGGAGGAAAAAAATATCTATTGACTGTCATTGTTCAACTACTACTTATGAAGATTTACTTTAGTCAGACTCCTACCACAGTCCTCTGTAGGTATAAACCATGACTAGGTTCCCTAAGCTACTGGTGGTGGGTGGGTGAGACAAAGCAAATGTTTGGTCTTATTGGTTTCCAGGACAAAGGGAAGTGCAGATCTTAAAAATGATTATTTTAGAACCTGATAATTTGTGCACCTATACTAAGGAGTCAGCCTTTAGGTCAATGTCCCCACTAATGAAATTCCAAAGAATAGCATGTCCATAATTTATACATCAATGAAGGAACTAAACTATTATCATAGTTTAGCTAAATAAATGTTGAATAAATGACTAAATGCCATTTGGGCACAGTTAATTTGAACAAAGCCATGCCATCATCTTATTTGAATTTCCAATTTACAAAAAAGATTGACAATAATAAAGCACATGGACAACAAAGTGCCATAGTAGATAGATCACTGAACCTGGAATCAGGAGAATCTGAATTAAAATATAGCCTTAGATACTAGCTGTGTAACCACAAGCAAGTCACCTAACCCTATTTCTGTAAGTTTCTTCAAGTACAAAATGAGCTAGAGAAATAAATGGCAAGCCATTTCAGTGTCTTTGCAAAGAAAACTGTGAGGGGTGCACAAAGAGCAAGACAAGAGTGAAACAACTCAATATACAGTAAGCACGTAAAGAAAAATATTAGTGTAGATAACATTTAAAAGTTGAATATTTGTATTAAATATTACCATTGAATTTAAATGATATTTACAATTAAGTGTTTATAATGGTTACATAATAATAACAATAACAATCCATGGTACACTAGAAGGAGAATAGAATAGTCCACACGTATGCCAGAAAGTTTGTTGAATATCTAGATTACATTAAAAATTCTCTAAATAACTATTGATTACAGAAATACAAATTAAAACAACTTAGAGATACCACTTCATACTTAACATATTTATTAATATGACAGAAAATGAAAATGATAACTATTGAAAAAGATGTGGGAAAATTAGGACACTAGTACATTGTTGGTGGAGTTGTGATGAAATGATTCTGGACAGCAATTTGGAACAATTCTCAAAGGGCAATCAAAGTCATACCCTTTGATCTAGCAATAGCACTATTGGATTTTTAAACTAAAGAGATCATAAAAAAGGGAAAAAAAGACCTTCCTGTCCCCAAAATATTTAAAGCAGTCCTTTTGGTGGTGGCCAAAAATTAAGAATTGAGGACATGTCCATAAATTGGGGAGTGGCTGAGTAAGTTGTGGTACATGAATATAATGGAATATTATCATGCTATAAGAAGTGATGAGCAGATTAATTTCAGAAAAACTTGGACTTACTTGAATTGATGCTAGTGAAATGAGTAAAACCAAGAGAACATAGTACACAGGAACAGCAACACTGCAATGATCAAATATGATAGGCTTAGGTCTTCTCAGCAATGAGATGATCTAAGTCAGTTCCAAAAGACTCATGATAAAAAATGCTATCCAAATCCACAAAGAAACAACTATGGAGTCTGAATGCAAGTTAAAGCAAACCATTTTCACTTTTTTTATTGTTTTATTTCTCATGACTTTTCCTTTTTTTTTCCTTAGTCCTCTTTCATAACATGACTAATATGGAAATATATTTAACATGATTCTACATGTATGTCCTATATAATATTAATTGCCATCTTAGGGAGGAAGAAGGAAAGGGAAGATGGGAGAAAAATTTGGAATTAAAAATATGACAAAAATGAATGTTGAAAACTGTTTTTACATGTAATCAGAAAAATCCTATTAACTTAGAAACATTTAAATGCAGAAAAAGAAGAAGAGGGAAAAGGGGAAAAATACTGCTAGATAAAGAATCTAGATGAGGAGTTCTGTTTCCTCTTGTTATGTGTAGAACTTTGGGCAAGCTTCTTTATTTCTCCCTGTTTCATTGTTATTATTTCTCACCAATAGAATTAAATGTCTCTGTAGATGTTCCCTAGTCTAATTTGTAACTATAAGCTATTGAAATTCTCATTGTATGTTACATTATTGAACTTAGATGAAAGGCATGATGAAAGGATTTCCTTCCTTCCTTCCTTCCTTCCTTCTTCTCTTCCTTCCTTCCTTCCTTCCTTCTTCTCTTCCTTCCTTCCTTCCTTCCTTCTTCTCTTCCTTCCTTCCTCCCTCCCTCCCTCCCTCCCTCCCTTCCTTCCTTCCTTCCTTCCTTCCTTCCTTCCTTCCTTCCTTCCTTCCTTCCTTCCTTCCTTCCTTCCTTCCTTCCTTCCTTCCTTCCTTCCTTCCTTCCTTCCTTCCTTCCTTCCTTCCTTCCTTCCTTCCTTCCAAAATGTGAGTTTAATATCATAAGGAACAGCTGGAGAGACAATTCCCTCTAATATGAGTCACATGAAATAGTGGCAAGAATTGTATACTGAAAGTCAGGAAGAATTGAGTTTTAAATCCAGTCTCAGATATGTACAACCTGAGAAATCCCAGGTCAATTGTTTAACTTTTAATAATAATAATAATGATAATAATAATAATAATAATAATAATAAATGCTTTTTGCAGAGTTGTTATGAAAATTAAATGAGAAAATATTTATAGAGTGCTTTGTAAACTTAAAGTGCTATATAAATCCTTTGGTGAATTTGAACTTTTTGAAATACTTTAAAACCTTATTGAGTTTTACCTTTATATATTCCTGATACACTGGAAAGGAAATATATTGGATACCTATTTGAAAAGTGAGACAAAGGGAGCTTCCAGTGATTAAGTTACTTTACAAGTTTACACAGCTGGTTGTCAGTTGAACAATGAATTGAAAACTAGCTGTTTAACTGGTTGTTGAGATGGTGACTATAGGAATAGCAATCAATCGATCAACAAGCATTTATTAAACACTCTCAATGTGTCAGGCATTATACAATGTCTTGGGCATACAAATACAAAGAATTAAATGATAGAGCTTACTCTGAAATGAGGTAGATAAAAAGGACATTTATTATACAACAATATATATATATATATATTTATGATATATCACCACACACATATGAATAACATTCCTAATCATTTGAATATTCATATACATATGAATAAATAGAAGATAGTTAAAATAAACATTTTATGGCTTTAAATTTACATAATAAAAGAACTGACAATTACTTCCCCAATCTAAAAGCATACTATAAACTCAATACATGTCCAATAAGTTCATTAATTGGTCAAATATCCATAATTTTCTAGAAATGTATGCTCCTCCAATCTCTATTCACCATGTTCCACATGTTTACCGTATGAATCATATATATATAGATAGATAGATAGATAGATAGATAGATCATAGATCATAGATCATATATATATATATATATATATATATATATATATATAATTCATCACTTGATCCACATTAAAATAAAACAAACGAACGATGTTTACTTGGAATGTCCACTTGCAAAGACCCACTAGAACTTATTTTTTAAAAAAATCAGAACAACTATAATTCTAACAATTCTTTTTCTTTTGTTTCATTTTGTTTTTCTTTTATATTTTTTCTTTTTTTCTTTTATTTATTATAGCTTTTTTATTTATAAGATATATGCATGGGTAATTTTTCAGCATTGAAAATTATAAAACAATCCTAAATTCTCATGCAAAAATGAGGCATTAGGATATTGGAAGAGGACTTTATTGAAAGATGCATGAAATGTTTATTGACACTTGTTCTGAATTTTTATTCTATTACAAAGCCCACAAACATCTCTGTATAATATATCTTTATACAATTATAATTTATATACACACATATATGTATGTGAGCATTTATGTACATATATACTTATATATATATGTCCACATATATGAGTGTATAGCTATATATGTGTGTGAAATTGATGGAGTTTTTTGTCAATCACCTGAATGTCTTATTCATGAATTTATTTATGAATTGTTCATTTGAAATGCTAAAAAAAACATAATCTGAAACTGCTTTTTAAGTTTATTTTTTACCAAATATTACAAAACTAGACTTATTATTGTTAAATATTTAAATCTTCACGGATGGTGCTGAAAACTTTGGGTGATATCAGTATTTTCATATAGATCATCCTTTTAATCAGTTATCAAATTAAAATCCCTACCATAAGTACATAAATAATATCAAAAGAAATATTCCCAAAGTATTCAATTACACTAAAATAATTACATACCTCTGAAAAGGAGGAAAACTCGTTATCCTTTTCTTTTTTTCTCTTATGCTTTCTTGCATTATAAAGATGGTTTGGATTGCTTTGTACAATATTCACAATAAAAGGTTTCTGAGATTGATTAAATGCCTCCATTTTGCTTTTGCTATTAATCAAGTGTGGCAGCTGTTTATTGTTTTGGATAGTGGCAAGGAAGTGGAAATCATCCCTTACATATTATAAAAGTAGGATGAATGCTAGGATAGTGATACAAAGGCCTGGTACTGGAAGTAAAAATGGAGAAACATATTGATAGTTCTGATTTTTGTGGGTGAGCATTATTATCAAAATTATAGTGATGACTGACAAAGATTGACATATTTGCCAGTTTTTAGTGATATTTAAATAATGAATTCATTGAAACTAGACCTTTTATTACATATTAATAGTCATCTGTCTATATGTACTTAATGATAATTTATGGATTTTGTTGGTTATTGTTAGGTTCTTAGTAAGGACTTTTGCTTATCCTGACAAGGACTGATTCTGAGCTCTTCAGAGGAGCTAGCCCAGACTTTCACAGTTATAATCATGTGAAATGATATATTCTATGTAGGCTACATTTCAGGATTCTGTTCCTAATGACACGATAACTAGCATAGATTTTATTTCAACAATTCTTCCATACATCTCTTATTTTCCATCATAGGCATATTATGAAATAGGCACTATCATTAAAGTACCAATAGAACTCTTTTTGTAATTCTTATGCAGAGGTTAAGGGATGGCATTGAGTATGTGATAGTTATGAACACTTTCAAGTATGAATTGGACTATAGAGCCAATGAGTTTTATTTCAAATCTCAAATTCTATGATTCTATTCATTATCCAGTTCAGTGTGACATTGTATCCATACCAGTGAGCTCACAGATAAATTTAATTATCAAGTATGGTATATTTTTGTATCCCTTATGTTTAGCACAATGTCTGGCACTAAGTCTTTAATAAATGTTTATGAATTGATTGGTTGCAAATCCCTTTTTAAAGTTATATACATTTTCTAATTAATTAATTTGAATATTCTTTTCTTTTTTTAGATTTTGAATTGCAAATTTTCTCTGTACCTCCCACCTCTCTCCCACCCACTAAGAAGACAAGCAATATGATAAAATTAGACATATGAAATTAGACAAAACATCTCATATTAACCATATTACAAAACTAAGAAAAAATAAAGGAGAGAAAGAAAAGGAAAGAAGGAAAAAAGGAGGAAAAGAAGAAGGGAGGAGGGAGGAAGGAAGGAAGGAAGGAAGGAAGGAAGGAAGGAAGGAAGGAAGGAAGGAAGGAAGGAAGGAAGGAAGGAAGGAAGGAAGGAAGGGAAGAAGAGTGAAATGGAAAAAAGGAAGAAAGGAAGGAAGGAAGAAAGGAAAGGAGGTAGGGAAGAAGAGAAGAAAAAAGGAAGAAAGAAAGAAAAGAAGGAAGAGAGGGTATGAGAAAAGTATACTACAATTTGTACTAAGAGTTTATCAATTCTCTCTGAAGGTGGATTTTTTTTTTCATCATGAAATTATCCTGAATCATTTTATTAATTAGAGGAGCCAAATCATTCATAGTTGTTCATTTCAATATTGCTATTACTGGGCACATTGACATCTGAGTTCTCATTTAACTTTGCATCAACTTATTTAAGTTTTGCCGTGTTTTGTTTGTTTTGTTTTTGTTTTAGGTTTTGTTTTTTGTTTTTTTGTTTTTTTGCTCTGCTGTTGTTTTTCAAAAAAGGTCTATATACATTCATACACACACACACACACACACACACATATATATATATATATATATATATATATATATATATATATATATATATATATATATATATATATATATATATATATATATATATATATATATATATATATATATATATATATATATATATATATATATATATATATATATATATATATATAAAGATAGAATAATTATTTTATATAGTGTTTAAGATACAGTCTTAATTTATATTAATGATTATATATGGGCTCAATTCACTGTTGTTTTCCAAAGAAGAATCATGATGATACCCACATCAAATCATGTTCATAACTCATTCTCTCAAAAGTGTTTCTGTCTGTATGCCATGACTGAAGTTCAGCATTTCACTAATGTCTATTCATCACAAGTAAATCGGAAGAATTGTATTTCGACTCCTGCCAAATTTTTCCAGACAGAG
Source organism: Sminthopsis crassicaudata (assembly GCF_048593235.1). Classification (NCBI taxonomy): domain Eukaryota; kingdom Metazoa; phylum Chordata; class Mammalia; order Dasyuromorphia; family Dasyuridae; genus Sminthopsis; species Sminthopsis crassicaudata. The sequence goes on along the minus strand of NC_133620.1, from coordinate 1,641,250 downwards.
TCAGAGGATTGTTTGATTATGAACCAGAAGAAACACGATTTATTGTTGTAGATAAATATCATAATGAGGAAATGAAAAGAATAAAGTAGTCAGAAAAAAGCAAGAACAATAGGACTTTCTGAAGGGGACACTGTCTCTTTTAATATACTTAAATCCCATTATATTTTTAGCTGCTATATTGTATAATTGACTATGTAGAACTTTCATTAATTTAAAAGTTCATTAATAAATATTCATTTTAACTGCATTGTTGTCTAGCTATTCCTCTGCTATATTTTATTATGTAGTTGATTGCTTGAACCCAATATATTACTTTAAGACCTATTAAACATGATTTTACTAGATTAAGCCTTATGCTCTAAGTCAGTGGTTGTCAAACTGTGATTTTCCCTTACTACGAGAGAGTCTGAGCCTTATTCAAGCCCAGATCATTTCCAGTCTAACCAAGTTCCTTATAACATAAGGGAGATTCACGCAGCTGCATGCAAATGTAAGGCTTTCATTATTGCTCATGATGTACCTAGCTGAGATGCTTCATAACACACCCTTTAAGAAAACAATGCTTAAATCTATCAAGAGTTTTTTTTTATTCCAATTCAATTCCCCAAAATGTTAATTCTCCCTCCCTCTAATTTATCTTATTTTTACTTTTGATATAGCATCCATGTCTATGTCCAAATAATTGATTTTTTTTTCCTTAATGTGAAATAACACCAGGATAAAAACAAATCTCTGGCATACTTTACTAAAGATATCATCTCTGTTTTCATAACTGGTTTTTTTAATCTGGATTTTTGGGTTTTTCTCATTACTGTAGGCATATTTCCTACTTCTGAATTCTTATACAATGTCATGGAATTGTGAGACGAGAAAGACAGAGACAAGCAGAGAGAGAAAAATTCAAAAAGGAATTAAACACTATCAGGTCCTGGGGATAAAAATAAAAATACAAAAGCAAGACATCCCTTCTCTTTTAGGAGGTCGCATTCTTAAAAAAGCGGGAAGGAATAGCATTACATATAGAGAAATGGAGGTTGGGGAAGAGTTATAAACTAGGAACTATAGAAGGGTGAATAGAGATGTGGGAGTGGATGATCAAGCCTCTTTCCCAAAAGCACTGGTGGTATTGATTCACTTTTACTTGGGCATTAGTTTGGGAAGGAAGGAAAAGCACATATTGGTTCACAGGAAGATGACAAGGAGCTAGCCAGCGTGGAGGTGGTAAGCTGGATATATGGAAACCATGTTCTGACTGGTTTGGAGCTGGTTAAATGTAATGGTCTACATTTGTCTTTCTGTATTCACTCACTCAGCCACTAGAATAGCTCAGCCTCATGGAGCTGAGGCTGCCAGGGCTTAGCTTCTGTAAATCAAGGGGTTTCAGTGTTAAGCCAGGGTGGGAAGCTGGCTGGATGTGAATTATGCTGGTTATGGGGGCTCTGGGAGGACTCGTGCTCAGCCACTTACCTCTCACAACTGCCTGACCTCAAGACTTGAGATCCAAACTGAGAGGAATTAAGTCCTTAGGATGTTTGAGGAGTGTAGTGGCTGCAGAGTAGTCAGGGAGTTGGGGAAGAATGTGGCCTGGATCCTCACTGTGCGGTGGGAATGACAGCGAGAAGACATATTAAGGGTTAAGTGACCTGAGGGTCTAACTGGACAAATATATGAGGGGTGGAGAGGGGACACGATTTACTCAAGGTCACACAGGGCATGCATTATCGAGAAGCTAGGAATGAGGTCAGTTCCTTTGACTCCAAACCCTGTTCTTTCACTCTTAAGATGCTTTTCTATGTGTCTTTGCTACTCACTCTATGGATTTTCTTTCTTTCTTTCTTTCTTTCTTTCTTTCTTTCTTTCTTTCTTTCTTTCTTTCTTTCTTTCTTTCTTTCTTTCTTTCTTTCTTTCTTTCTTTCTTTCTTTCTTTCTTTCTTTCTTTCTTTCTTTCTTTCTTTCTTTCTTTCTTTCTTTCTTTTTCTTTCTTTCTTTCTTTCTTTCTTTCTTTCTTTCTTTCTCTCTTTCTTTCTTTCTTTCTTTCTTTCTTTCTTTCTTTCTTTCTCTCTCTCTTTCTTTCTTTCTTTCTTTCTTTCTTTCTTATCTTTCTTGCTATTTTCTTTCTTTCTTTCTTTTTTTCTTTCTTTCTCTCTTATCTTTCTCTCTCTTTCTTTCTTTCTTTCTTTCTTTCTTTCTTTCTTTCTTTCTTTCTTTCTTTTTTTCCTCCTTCCTTCCTTCCTTCCTTCCTTCCTTCCTTCCTTCCTTCCTTCCTTCCTTCCTTCCTTCCTTCCTTCCTTCCTTCCTTCCTTCCTTCCTTCCTTCCTTCCTTCCTTCCTTCCTTCCTCCCAGAACAGAGATTTTATCAAAGGAATAAGCATTATCCCACTTTGTTACCCTGTAACATGGCAGCATCATGCCTAGTAGGGAACTCAATAAATGTTAATTAATGACAATTATGACAATTTCCTTATATGTTTCAAACTTCTCTATATGAACTTGCTCATTACACTGCCTTTTACTGTGATTTGTCAGCAGTGTCATTCTATTTGGTGTCATGGATGGAAAATGAGCTTAGTCAGATTTAAGAATATAGGATACATTCTTTAAGTACACACTTAAAGGAAAATCAATAACTTATTAAGGAAAAGTAGATGGTAATTCTATATCATTTGAAAATAAATTCCTGGAAACCAAAGAATAAAGTCCCAGAGATCTTAGAGATAGCTGTGTGAGGTCAATGTGAAGGAAAATTTAAAAGGAGCAAGACTTAATACCTCCTTGACTTGCTACATTTTTTTCAATGACTCTAACACCTCAGGTTTTTCAGGCTTACAGCTTCTTTTTTATACTTTTGACAAATGTAGTCATTAATGGCCTCTTTCTAGACATATTCAGCACCGTAATATGTGCTAAACTGTATTTACATTTTTGTGATGGTATCTTTGGATTTCTGATAAAGATCGGGCTTCATCATCATTCATAGACAAGCTGGATGCTACCTTTGCAGTCACTGCATGATGGAATGCCACATATTCATTTACTAGGATAGGAAATGTACTCAGCAAAGGAACATGTTTTTCTTGTATCACATTGGGAGTAAGAAGCAGAACCAGGATTTGAAACCGACTTCTGTGCCTTATCTACCTCAGATTCACTCTTAAATTTTGGTTGTGCCAAAAATTCAATTGCATAGATGTTTTATTAATACATCCTTTTTTTTTTAAAATTTAAAAATCTTCAGGGACAATAGGAGACTAGAATCACTCCTTGATTGTTCATGGTTTTTTCCCTGTAAAAGTTAACCCAATAGGACTCAGAACATTTCTAACTGAATCTTGAGGTTAATAGCATTCATAGTGTACAGAATGATCTAACTCTGGGATAATATTTTGTGTTCCACAGCCATGTTTGTGATCTTGTATAACTTATTGGCCTCTTCTCAGAATCAGGTTTTTGAATGCATAAAATTAGGCATATAAGATTTTTAAGTATATAAAATTACAAAGGAAATCCAACACATTGAAAAAGTTATCTATCATCTATAGTTCTCCTCTGCATCGTCATCATCATCATCATCATCCTCACCATCACTACCACCATCATCATCAATCTGAATCTATGTCTATACGCTGAATTCACAGAATCCAGGTTAAGAACTCACAATCTAAAGCAAAGGACATCAAAATGAAAATCCTTCAACTTGGATTGTAGGGCTCCTCACTTCTGATAATATATCATGTAATAAAAATGTCACTAAAATAATAACTCACATGTATAGAGCATTTTAGTGTTGACAAAGTACATTCCATAAAACTGCCTCCACTGTATTTCAGCAATGAAACAGGTTAACACTGTAGGACACACCCCACGGGTCCCATAGTTCATTGTATTCAGTAGGTCTGCAATCCCTAGGCTGCTGTGGCTGGCTCTGAGGGACTGGAAACTAATATTAACATCAACAGTGGATACATGTACTTAACATGATGAATAATTTATTTCCTATATACAAACACACATTTCTACATTTGATTATATTTCTGTAGAAATATATTATTGCAATAATAACATATTAATTCAATGAACATTTACCATTTTCTAGATGCATACTGGTAAGGATTCTTTTTATGGAGTGAACTGAACTAGTTTGACACTGATTGAGCTTCCTAAAACAAAAGAAAACAAACAAAAAATCTCTAGCTCTGTTATTTTTTTAATAAATGTAATTTCAAAGTTCAAGATTATCAAGGAAGCTCGAATGATCAGATCATGGTAAACTGGTTGACCTTTTACTATAGACCTTTAGAAAATTTAATATTGAGTTTCATGGTATATTTTTGATCTATAAATTCAGATAATCTTAAAGTAATTACTTATTGATATCACTTATAAATAAAGAGCAAAATTCTTTGAAAATCTTTCCTAAAATTTTATAAAAAAATTTTTCCACAGAAATTTGCTGTTGAATGAATGAATGGAAATTAATTTCTTAAATGCTTTACTATTCACTGGGTTTACATTTTTTTAAGACAACTGCTTTTCTCTCTCTCTCTCTCTTTTTTTCCCCCTGAGGCTGGGGTTAAGTGACTTGCCCAGGGTCACACAAATAGGAAGTGTTAAGTATCTGAGACCAGATTTGAACTCGGATGCTCCTGAATTCAGGGCTGGTGCTCTATCCACGGTGCCACCTAGCTGCCCCCTCCTTTTGTCTTTAATGGGCTTATATTTTAATGAGGCAAATGATACTTATGAGAGATGTATAACCAGGAAGATCATGTCATCTGCAGTGCCTTATATCATTCTATAGTGGAATTGTCCTTCACCTACTAGTTGAGTGACTTCTAGCAAACCACATAATGCCTCTGGGTATCAGGTACTGTGTTTGGAAAAGAAAGGAATACAATCAGATAACCTGTAAGATTGCTTCCATCCCTAAATCTGTGGTCCTATAGTAGGAGTGATGATGATGAGGATGATGAGGATGATGAGGATGATGATGATGAAGATGATGATGATGATGATGATGATGATGGTGATGATGATGAAAATTATTGTAATCATATGATACAGTCCTACCAGAAATGTGGGGGGAGTCTCAACTTCACTAATCTCTTCTCATGATGGGACAGCTGGAATTTTCTCAGCTAACTTTCTGCTTTCTGCATCATTTCATCTGAAAACATTCAGTGAATCATATCACTGTAATCATAGGTCATAGACCCGTAGACTTAGAACAAGAAATATTAGGATTCATCTAGTGTAATTCCTTAATTTACAAAGGAGTAAACTGGGTTCTTGGAAAATTACTTAACTTGTCCCATGTCACAGCTTTAAATATGAAATTCTTGTTGAATGCTCCTAAAGACCTATAGTCATAGATATTTATCTTAAAGAATGGATTATTTTGAATTTCAGAGCGTAAGTGAGAAGTGTATTTGTGTACTTTGAAGGGAAGAGAAGGAAGTCACTATGTATATATCAATATTGCAAGTTGGATCAGTTCATAACTTCCCCCCCAACCTCCTACCCCCCCAAGCCCTGCTAAATAGAAAGAAAGAAAAAAACACAACCCTTCGTAATCACAGGTTTAAAACAAATACTTAAACACTTCATACTGTGTGATCGGGTTCTTTGTTAAATTTTATTATTTGGATAAACTCTTAATGCATATTTGACATGGCGTCACACGGATAAAGAAATATAGCAGTTGCTCCAAGTAGAGCAAAAAGATCTGGCTTCCAAATAGCCATTAGAGCCTGTAGGGGCTCAGGCCTGAAAGTTCATCCAGTGAGTGGTGTTGCTCCCCACAGAACCACTAAGGGACTAAATCAGATAATTGAAGGATAGGGATTGATTAGTAACTATGGTTGTTATTCTTTTCTTCCTTTCTGACAGCAGCAGCAGCTAAATTATATAGTTAAAGAACAATAGAACAAAGGCATTGTTTAAGGCTTTGTAACAAAGACCTTTGAATGTAACATATTAATGGAAATCTTAAAAACAAAATCCTTCCCAAGAAAATCTCAAAGAAGCCAAAGAAAGGCCATTGGGGTTCCAAGTAAAAAATTTGAGAGACCACTTAGCGCCACTGGAATCAGAGGTTCATAGAGCAGCAGCTGGAAGAGACCCGAATCCATCTCATGAAATAAAGTAACAAGTCTCAATTTTCAGGATTGATCAAAATATAGGATTGGGACTTCTCGAAAAGCTTGGGTCAGTAAGAGAACTTTGCTATTTTCAGAATGCAATCTAGACCATCCCTTTTAATTGGGATACATTTACATAATTAAATGAGCCAAGGATTTAAGAGTGTTTCAATGTCAAGAATCAATGAAGTGGTCATTTATTGTGTCAATGCATATGGCAACATATCTATATTTTAGTACACAAATATCGTGGAATTCTCTGAGATCCCCCATGTAGAATTAATTTTGGGGGGCTCACAGGGCTTAAGTCTCAGAGGTAGATTTTGAAGTTTACTCTTCAGGAATACAAATCCAGAACTCTACTCACTTTGTCCAGTTGTCTATTCAACATACACAAAACAGATGTGAATTGTAGTTGTGTTCTTTAAGGAAATAGCAACCTTATATTTTCAAAATATTACTAAAGTGCTTTTTTCACCCCTTTCTCTCTAGCAACCCCTGATTCATCAATAATACCCACAATGGTGACTGTACCATGATTGATGTTGGCACTCCATTAACACGAGGAGAACTAAATATTCAGGAAGATGAATTATTGTAAAATTCAACAAATTCATTCCCAAACTCTTTTATCCTCCATATCCACCTAAGTCCTTTTTCCCAGAGCCAATGTGTGATCATCTTCTGCAGAGGGACCTTCTATTTACTTTGGAGTAAGTCTTTGCAAATACTCTTGGACTTGAATACTAAGCACAGACAGAGTGCACCAGGATTTCATAGGAACAAGTATTAAAAGTCAAATATGGGAACAATGGAAATACTCAGCATCTGAATTAGGCTTTCTGTGTTTCTATTTTTTCACACTAAAAGCTCATCAATTCACCCAGTTCCTCCCACACTCCACTGCCAGTATCTTCCCTCTGATATGGTGTAGTTCTCACATGTGTACCCAGGTCTTTCTTCATTAGGATGCCAACTCCGTGACCAGTGGGCTTCTGTTTTTGCTTTGTGTAGCACCCCCAGCACTTAGCATAGAGCCTTGCATGGATTAAGCACCCCATCAGTGGTTCTTGGCTGGCAGACATTTAAACACTGCCTTTCTGGTGGGCACCGTGCTGGTGCTCATGATAATAAACGTAGATGTAGGACAAAATCCTGCCCTCACGCAGCTTTCATTCTAATGACCTAGAAACTCTGCACATTAAAAATCAGAGGCAGGTGATGGTACATAGAGCACGGAGTCTAGAGTCAGGAGTGACTTCATATTTTAATGTCTAATCGCTGTGGGTCTCTGTGTGTTGCTTTTGTCTGAACATTTACTTGCCTCAGTTTTCTTAACTGTAAAATGGATAATAATGCCCACCTCTCAGAATTGTTGTGGGGATCAAATGAGGCAGCAGCAGGGGCAGCTAAGGCACACTGGGCAGAAGAACATGACCTCGAATCAGGACTCCTCTTCCTGAGTTCAAATCTGGCCTTCCTCCCTGTGTGACCCTGGGCAAGTCACTTTAACCTGTCTGCCTCAGTTTTCCCATCTGTCAAATGAGCTGGAGAAGGAAATGGATCCAATATCTTTGTCAAGAAAATCCCCAACAGGATCACCAAGAGTCAGTCTTGAGTGAAAAAAATGAATAACAAAATAATATTTGTAAAAAGCCCTTAGAATAGTGCCTATCACATGAGCCCGGGGACCACAGAGGGCCAAGCCCTTCTCTCCCCCATTCTCTCCCAAAATCCATCCATGCTCATGACTGCAACTATCTCACCACCTCTTCCTCTGCCATCCTCTTACTCTTTTCTCTCCAATCTTTCCCAACATCAGGGTCTTTCCAGAGAGTTCCATCTTCTCATATATGTGACCCAAAGTATTTATGCTTCAAAATTCAGTATATTGACCTTCCAGAGAATAGACTGAATTAATTCCTTTAAGTATTGATGTCCTTACTCTCCGAGGGATTCTTTTTTTTTAATCTTTATTTATTTATTTATTTATTAATTCATTCATTCATTCATTCATCATTATATTTATTAGTTTTGTCTGAGGGACTCTTGAACATCTATCTCAGCATCACAATTTAAAAGTTCTGTTCCAATTAACAATAGCAGGATTCAGGAAAGTCCTGCTATATACTAATAGAAGTTGGTACAAAGTTAAGCCAGCAGAGGTAATTTGGGATTTTAAGAGGAGCAATCTTGAGGGAATTATTTTTCTTCTTTAAATATTCCTTTAGTCCTGTTTTTTTTTTTAATGAAATCCCATTTTTTTTTCCTCCTCCAGATGTCTAAAATAATCTGGAGATATAGTTATAGTAGATAAATATAAAGATGATAGATGATACCATACAGAAAGATGGATGGATGACAGCTAGAATAGATTATGAATAGATGGATGGATGGATGGCTATATGATAGGTAGCTAGCTAACTAGATAGATAGGAAAATAATAATGGATAGGAAATTCTTTGAACACTAAAAGTCAATAAAAATGTCTTACCCTGTTGTCAGACTATAAATAATTCCTGATGTGCTATTTATAGCTATCTCCTATTTAAAATCTTTAAATGAGTATGTACTGATCTTTTATGAAGCATTTTAAAATATGTGTAGATAATTGTATAGTCTCAGGAGAGGATTTCAGAAAAGAATCTATTACTTTTTAAAAAACAACCTATACATATCTTTATATATACATATATATGTATATATATATATATATTTACACAGATACATATATATGTATATGTATGTATGTATGTGTGTATGTTTATGTTTAAAAAGAATGATCTTTCCAGAATCACAAGAAGGTACCAGAAAACTATTTTTAAAAATAACATGATTCTGTTATCAGAAAATCTATTTCTATTATCATCTATTAATTTAGATACCAATTTATTGCCAGTCAGATTTTTGTGCACACATACTCACTTGCATTTCATTCCCTCCTGCATTAAAATATATTTAGTACTAAAGTGTGAGAGGCACTGAGACACTGTTCTAGACATATCATCTTTATATATCTTTGAAAAGCTGCTTCCAACTAATTTATCATCTATATTGCGTATGATTATGTTTTCATTTCATATTATTCCTGGCAGATCTGACTGTTTCTTGGCACTAGTGTTTATTAGCTTCTGCGCTCTGGACACAGCTCTTCATTTGTCCTGATCAAGTCCTGGTGTCAGACATGTGGCTTCCTGATTTACAGCCCCACTTCAATATTGCCAGTCCTGAGTGTCCAACTGCTCCACACCTGGTCTTAGGGACTGTGTCTTATCCGTAAAGAGACAAAGTGCGACAGAAAACCTTTAATGGGATGCGGTGCCATGATCCGAAGAGATTACGTGGCCTAATGTAATCTCTGGGTCTCAGCTTTTTACTCTTCTTGAGCTTTTAAGACTCTGTATCTCAGAGTAAACAAGAAATATTTCATGCTTTATTTAGTTTGGTCATCAACAGACAATCCGATTTTAATCCAGATAATTTTAAGGTCAAGATCAAAATGTCCTGGAGACCCTGCCAATGGTGAGTAAGATCTCTGAAGCTTTTAAAAAATGGGTGTTCCTTTGGCCCCGGATATAATATAAACGGTCTGCCATGGTGTCTGCTAGAGTGTGTTTAGCAATATCCCAGCTGATTTCTTTCATCAGATTCAGGAATGACTTTAATTGAGCAGAAAAAAATGGAATTGCATAAATCACTGATCCCTCGACCTTGACTATGACCCCTTTCTAAATTCTGTTCTGGACACAAAAAACAATGGACAAGATTTATTTTTATAAGCTTAATATTATTTACTATAATATTTCTATGCTATTCTGAGGCTTTGTTTGTGCCTGGATGTACCTGGATTGCTTGGAAGTACTGGATCTTGTGGGCTTAAAAGGGATCCTAGATGGTTTACTGGATAGATCTTCAGGCTTGTAATCAAGAAGCCCAGAGTTCACATCCAGCCTCACTAGTTGTGTGACCCTGGGTAAGTCACCTAACCTTGTTTGCCTCTGTTTCCTCATCTGTAAAATGGGCTGGAGAAGTAAATAGGATACTGCTCCAATATCTTTGTCAAGAAAACTCCAAATGGGGTCCCACAGGGTTAGATATGACTGAAATGACTGAACAATAACCACCCTGGTTTAGAAAGGGACAACATGTTATTAGGGATAGAGAAATGTCTTTTTCCTAACAAAAACCTTGCTTCAAATCCAACTCCTATCACAGACAGAAAGATTGTGATGCTGAGCAATTTATTTAACTCTTCACTGCCCTAGACACTTAAGATTATCACACGAGGAGCAGGAACTCTTAAGAATGGATAGAAAATTTTCCTTACCAAGAGTCCTCTATATTAATGAAATGGCAGGTCTAGTAAAACAACATTTCTAATCTACAATTCCAAATAGTCAACCTGACTCTCTTAGGAATTAACAATTAGGCATTAAGTATTTATTAAATGTTTACTATGTGCTAGTCTGTCTGGGATGTAGAGAGCAGATTCTTGGTCCACACTGATGGGCTCGTTGATTGGTTTTGGGGATATGGGAGTGATACCTTATGGAAAAGTACTCGTTGTGCTGAATAGAGAACAGGGACATTTTCATCTTTCCATCTTCAATGCCTGACACATTGTTGTATCTTACATAGGCAATTAAAAGCTTATTTAATTGAACTAAGGCTCTGAAGCTTTTGATATCTGGGCCATTGTGGATACATATTGGTGTTTACTTGAATAGGCTGGGATATTCTTGTTTTCATTAATATGAGTGCTCCCTACCCCAACGCAGATGACAATTTTAACTCATTTTATGGGGCTCTGCTCTTGTTTTTCCATTGATCTTGATGGAAAAATAGTCAAGTAGATCAATGTGTGATGTTTATTCTGGGATTAGTAGCAAGTTGAATTTCTATCAGGAAAAGTTTGAATTGTAGCAGTAGTGTTGGTGGTTGTGGATGTTTTCATAGAGAGAGAGAACTAACTGGCGATAAGATTGTGAAGAACTCCAGGTATGGGGAAATGCTGTTTACAATGGTATTACTGAGTTATTGCTGTCTTCCTGGCTTGGTATACTTGGAGGTCAAGTGCTGTGCCCAAGTACAAACAATTTGGGAAGGGTGGTGAAAGAAGTACTGCCTGGAAAATGAATCAGTTATGCAGCCTTGGATAATAAATGCTAATATAAGTTTAAAAAGCAGAACTTGAATCAAAATTTTGAACTCACAACCATATTAGCTACGATGCACCCTGTACACATCTGCATTGTTTGGCAATTTCCGTACTCCCATCTAGCTCTAAACTTTGATTTAAGAAAAGCGTCCCTTTGAGGGTGAGAAACTCTAAAAAAAAATTAATTATTGAGAAATGAGGACCTCTATTTTAAACAATGATGAAAAATAGAGATTTTATGTTCTTGCAATTTGAATTGTTTTCAACCTTTAAATAAACCTCTAAATAACTAGGAAAGATTCAAGTTAGAAGAGGGTGAGGGGTATTTGGAAGAGTAAGGCGTTTTTATGTTTAGTAAGAGCTGATTTTAAAGTAGGTAAAGATTTTCAATGTTCTTTGCATCTATAATCTCAGTTGATATGCCCAATTATCTTGGTCTTCTACAGATGAGGAAAAAGAAGCTCAAGGAAGTTTCATGAGTTGGCCAGTGACATGATGATGATGATAAGTGCTTACTATACAAGAGGTGTCAAGTTAAATACTTTACAGTTATCTCATTTGATCTTCTCATGTAGATTAGAAGGTAGATACTATTATTATAACCATTTTACATTTGATGAAACAGGATAACTGAGTAGCCAAGGATTACATCCTGGATTTAAACTCAGGACTTCCAGAACCCAGAGGCATTGAACATATTTCAACCTGCCATATCTCAATTCTCCAGTTCTTTTGATCTGTAGTACTGATGAAAACAAACAAACAAACAAACAAACAAGCACACAAATAAAGAAACAATAGAAAGTTATGGAACTCTACTAAGCTGATCAGCTACAAAGTTGTTTGGCTCAGCTCACAAAGAAAAGACAATTGTCTTTAACTCAGCTTTACCTAGGGATATATTCTTAGAATCTAAAAGCCAAAACAAAGTAAATTAAATACACAAAGCTGTTGAAGTGCTAGCTAATCGTGTATATTTGGGGCACAAAGCTGTACATGGCAAAGATGGAGGTATTAAAAAAATAATACCCTCATACCATGTCTGTTCATTTTCAATAGGCAGACTTAATATGAAGTTTGAATGAAGTGTGATCACACGAGTGCTTCCAGCAGGAACATTTGTTACCCAGGTCGGCATAACTTTGATTCATTTCCCATTTGGCAATTCTTTCAACACCCCTCCCAGATTGTTTACTGATGTTGTTATCAGATAACATACAACCATGATAAAAGAGCATGGCATTAAATGTCAAACAGTTATTTTTGATATTTATGTAGGGTTTTCTCCCCTTTTGCTTTTATTTGAGGTTTTTTTGTTTTTGTTTTTGTTTTTTTTTGTTTTGTTTTTTTTAAATGAAATTAAATTTGGTTAGGACTGGATGCATTTGTATGTTGCCAAACCTAGAAATTCAAGGCATATTACTTCTTCCTTCCATTATTATTTTAAATTCTAGCATAAATAATCTTCAAAAAAGTAAATTTTTCATGGAAATATGTTTGCACCACATTGACTAAAAAACATGTTATAAACCTTACATGTTATAAAATGCATTTCTGAAACTCATTATATGTTTGAAATGGAGCATGTTCAAATCAGTTGTTCCTGCCAATGGAATCAAAGTCGATTTTAATTAGTATAGCTTCTTCAGATAGAGAAGGTCCTAGATTCTATCTTGTAGGCATTCCAACAAATCATGAAGATTATAAGCCAGCTATGAATGACTAAAGTCATACAATTCACTGCCCAGTTCATGGCACACCTGCAGGGATGAGTCTTGTGGAAACCCCTTACACCAACTCTGGGATGATCAACCATCGCTTAGTTTGTGAATCAAGATTTCCAGTTTGGTAGGACCTTCCAAATATCATCTTTTTTCCCCGTAGAGTCTCAGTCCCAATGATGACACATCATCAGAGATAGTATTGCATAGAGCAGAGTTAGAACTCAGGACATATTCACAACCACACTTTGCTTGCAAATAAATCTCCTGGAACTTCCTACAAACAAACCAATGTTAGGTTTTTAATCACAAAAATCACAGAGTGACTCAGTCACTTAAGTACCTTTCCTAGAGAGGAAAAAGAGCTGAAAGATTTGAATTCAGCCTCCTCTTTTTCAAAATGACCAAACTGAAGTCAGTGGAAGGGACAAGGAGCGAGAACCTTCAAGAAATAAGTATCAGAAGCAAAAGTTGAATCCCAGTCTTCTGATCCCAAAGCCAGCATCTTTTCCCCATTATTACAATTTTTATAAGGAGACTGAATATATAAAAATGCAATTCCTAAAGCTAGCTTTAAATGTGTCTTTGTGTTCTGAGTGATCATCATTGTAGAGTCTGCATTGATAAAATGAATATCGATCGTTCCGTGCTTTGTGCTTCCCTCCCTGTGCCTTTATGGTCTTTTCCTTGGATATAGGCAAGGTTTAAGCCAAAGGTCCAACCAGGTGGCAAGTCCCAATAGGCCAAAGAGGAGAGATGTATTTAATTCTAAAGCAATGGTTTATTTTGTTCGAAGTGTAGGAGGAATGCCAAGTGACAGTCTAAAGATACTTGGAAAGTATTGGTTCCCCCCCTTTACGCCATGGAAAAATCTCAAGGACCTTACCTTTTTCTCATGTCCCCAGAATGCCAATTGTACAGCAACGATTTATGCTTTATTTTTTAATGTTTTATTAGAAATCTTTTTTCTCCCATTTAGTACATGATTTCTGAAGGTTTGCAAAATTCTGTTTTAATGAAGTCTTGAAGCTTTATTACCCCTTTGCCAACAACTCATTTCTTAGATTGTAATAAAAATCAATTAGAAAAATGATTTGTTTCTCCCTAAAAATGATTTACTCACACTTTTTCCAGGAATACATCTATGGCCTAGATTGAGACAAAGCTTATAAGCTTATTTAAATGGAATTTTCTATAGTGTAAAGACATCTCTATGATTGTTTTAGAAAACTTATTCTTGATTGAGATCACATCCTCTTCCTCCCTTGCCAATAATTCTGTTGCCTAGAAATAGAAAACTTTTGATTCCAAGTTGGAGGAGAGGCAGTGTGACAGAGAGAATAGAGCTATGGCCTTGAAGTGGAAAAAGATATTGGACAAAATCACTTAACCTCTCAGTTATTCAGGAAATTTCTATGGCTGAGACTGGTAGAAAAGATGCTGCTCCAGATGGTAGAGGAAGTTTTAAGACTTTATCACCCTGAGAAAATCTACCTACTGGTCAAATCAAAATCCAAAAAGTGAAGCAAAATGCTAGGGAAAAAATATTTTGAAAATTAGAGATAACTCAGTTTTTCTTTTTTTTCCCTGAGGCTGGGGTTAGGTGATTTGCCCAGGGTCACACACAGCTAGGAAATATGAAGTGTCTGAGATCAGATTTGAACTCAGGTCCTCCTGAATTCAGGGCTGGTTCTCTAGCCACTGCACCACCTAGCTGCCCCCAGTTTTTCTCTTTAACATGGGTAAGAAACAAATGGGAGGATGGTTACTCATGAGCTGGTTGCTATTTAGCTTGTTGAAGGAAGGAGGGAATGATCATATCTGTGAGGATCACTGACATGACAAAGTATTAGTTATCCTCAGTCTCTTACACCAGACTGAGAAAAAAAATAGTACTCTTTTAGTACACTGAACTATATTAAATCCTCTTTCTAGCTGAGGATGGTTCTATTATTACGACCAATTTATAAATCCATCGATTTCCAAAGTTGAATAAGCATTTCAGAGGAGGAAGGAAAGAAAGAAACAAATTGAGGAAGCAACTTTTGTATTTTTCAGTAATTTCAGTCATTTCTAGTTGTTCATCTGGAGTTTTCTTGACATAGATAATGTAGTGCTTTGCCATTTCCTTCTCCACCTTATTTTTCCAGATGAGGTACTAAACAAACAGAGGTAAATTACTTGACTAGGATCACATGGCTAGTAAGTATCTGAAACTAGATTTGAACATAGGAAGACAATCATTCCTCTCTTAAGACCCAGCCCTTCATTGTCACTGTGCCACCTGCATCTTCTTTTCAAAACTGTAAATAAGGTATTAGACCATCTCCATACAACATCAGCATCAACAAGAGTTGATGAGAAAATCAACTCTTTCAGTGTTGAGACTCTAAGACTGAGAGTCTGAGATGCTAAGAGATGGATTCACCTTCTTCAATCCTTCAGTGAATGGGTGATCTTTCTAGAGTATTACTAGTCATAGTTTTGGATCTGGAAGCCACTTGGAACATCTCTGCCATTTTATAAAGGAGGAAAATTGGGAGCTATGGAATTAGGACGCTTTCCCTAACATAGACAGTGAGCATCAGAATTGTAGCAACATACACATAGTCCTTTCAGTGTCATATGCCATTGCCAGTTCATGCTTTCTCCATTTGGTCTTCCTTAAAGTCTCCACAGAGATCTATTCGATGTATGAATTTCCTTCCTCTAGATGTCCTAACATTGGGTAGTCAACATGGATCAATGGAAAGAATTAGGTTTAGACTCAAAGGACTGGGATTCAAATCTTTGATCTGCTTGTAACTTACCTTAGACCTTGGTTGAATCAGTTAATGTATATATCCTGATGTTCTCTTTAAAAAATAATGATTTGAATTAGATGGCCTTTTAGGAATTTTCCAACTGTAAATCTGTAATCCAGAGACCATAGAAACATGGTGGTACTCAGCTATTCATCGGTATGATTTCCCACCTCTCATTCCTTTTGTAGTGTCTCAGGGTCTTCTTGATCATTCTCATTAATATTAATTTTTGTGCTCAAATTATTCATTGTTGGTAATATTCCACTGTCTAATTCTATCCCCACTCCCTTCCATGTACCTTTCCAGTATTCTTAGAATCACCAACAATTTTGATGCTTCAGAATAGGGGGTATCCTGTGATTTGAAGCCATAGGGTCTTCTAAGAAAGAAATTTTCATTATAGAGTTTAGGGTTTTCTTTTTAGGGAGAAGTTTTGAGGTAAGGGAAGTACTATGAAATTTGTTATGAATATACCACCAACGCTGGATTTTGAATCCAGAGAGGAAGATAAAGTCCAGTGCTCTTTTTATTCCACAATGCTGTCTTAGTCATTTGCAAATGACAGTAATGGTATGTTATAGACATCTTATTGATGGAAATTTTCCTTAATCCACCTCTACAGATTCTCAACTTCTAATGACATTTTTTTAAACTTGATTTCCTAATTAAAGCAAAATTATTCTCATATGAAACACTCCACTTCAAATAAACCTTCTCTGAATAAACATACATGGTTACACATACTTGTTCATGTAAAATTATTATTATGTACTGATATACAACATACAAATTCATGTATACATATGTATATACATATATACATCTACCTTTGTCTATATATATATATATATATAATTTATATTTATACATGTGAGCATGTATATGTTAATTTTTCCAGGTTGAATTTGTACATGTATGTATATATCTTCATCTAGGATAGTTAGGTAACACACTGAATAGAGGACTGGGCTTGAAATGTGGGAAATTTATCTTCATAAATTTGAATCCAGCTTCAAACACTTATTAGCTGTGTGACCTTGTGCACTTGCACTTAAGTCACTTGACTTAAGGCTATTTGCCACAGTTCCTCATTCATAAAATAAACTGGAGAAGGAAATTGCAAACAAACCTATTTTTTTTTTGTCAAAAAAATACCAAATGGGGTCATAAAGCATCAGACGTGATTGAAAAATAATTGAACAAGGACATTCATCTCTAGAATGCATATCCAGATAGATAATAGTCGAAATGTAGATATAGATGACTTTGATCTATAAATAAAGATTTAAAAATAGATATAGATTTAGAGTTTCTCAATAGATCAGGAATCAAATTTGCAATCTTTACATAAGGTATGAATTATATGTTTGTGCATCTTTTTTCCAAAGGCCATTTCTTTAAAAATAGGGTCCTAAGGGATTGTTAAGAGTAGATGAAGCTTCCTGTTATTCCACCACTCTAGGTTCTCCACTTGCCAACACTACAAATACATTGTATTATAAATGAGAAGAGTTTGTTGAGAGCTATGGTTTATTATTATCTGGAAATAGATCAAGACAACATGTTCTTATGTATTTGTAGCACAATCCAGTTCGAAATCTGTCAGGTACCAAGGAATCCTTTATTCTTTTCAGCATTAGAACAAAATATTGAGAATGTCTTCTCGTGATAGAATCGATACTTACTAATTCTTCCTAAAGAGTGTGAACTTCACTGAATTCAGAATTATACATTTTCAACAGTAAGTAGACTACCAGTTAGAGAAATATTCTAGGTGTGATTGTGGTTTCTAGGAAAAATCATTTACATAACAAAAAGTTGTTTAAAAAAGAAGCATCATCATAGGAAATCCTCTTAGGTGGTACAAGAATGATATCAATACAACTTTGGATAAAAGGATGACCCAATGGGGGCAATTAGGTGGCACAGTGGATAGAGCACTACCCTTGAATTCAGGAGGACCTGAGTTCAAATAGGATCTCAGACACTTAACACTTCCTAGCTGTGTGACTGTGGGCAAGTCACTTAACCCCAGCCTCAGGGAAAAAAAAAAAGGATGATCCAAAAGTCTACTATCTAGTTATTATACTGTGGTAATAGCTAAAAGAGAACTGAGTTCACATGTTCAAATATTTCACTTTACAGACTGGGAAACTGATGCTAAATGATTGGCTTTCAGCCAATATTTTAGTCAAGTTTTGAATTATGGGTATCTTAATATAGAGTGAATACTTATTTGACCTTCCTACACTATTGAACAATATTGGATTTTTCCTTGAATTATTTTCAAATAAATATCCAAAAAAGAGGTCATATTCTGGATTAGACACAGAACTCCACAACTTTGCAAATGTATCTCATTCCTTTCCCTGCCTCCTCTTCCTGCCTTCCCTCTTCCATCTTTAAAAGCCCACCATTTGTAATCAGAGAAATCAGATTCAAAGTTCAATGCTGCTTCTTGATATGTTCCCTGGATGACAATGGGGAGAGTTATTTACCTACTTTTCCTACTCATTTTCTTCATCTGTCACCTGGTGAAGAACCTGATTGGGCTTCTTTTTGCAATATCTGCACTAATTTTGATCAAACTGATCTCACAACTACATCCATTTGTTTTTAGTTTTCTATGTATCAGGATAATACAGAGTCATAAATTCTAGTCAGAATTCCTGTAACAAGAGTTCCCTCACTTCCAATCTCAGGATCTCCATGTATCAACATCAGCATGAAAGAAAGGTAAATTGATTTGAAGATGATGAACCTGGTTCAAGGACCCAAGTGGTTGTTGTTTGTTCTTCATTTTCTAAGACGACAAATGAAATAATAAGGTGAAGTTTAATCAAATGTACAATTAAGGAGTTGGACTAGAAAATCTCCAAAGTCTCATCCAGCCCTGTGTCCCATGAGAAAGTCTGTCTTTATTACATTATCTCATGCAATTATTCTTTACAACCTTTTGGCCAGAATGGAGTATGAGTTTATTTCCTCTTATCACCCGGGACTTTCCTACCTTATTTCATTTTTCCAAGACATCACACACCTGGAATCCATTCCCACTTCATCTCATCTATTGAAATAATACTTGTCTTCTGAGCTTCAATTTGGAGCCGTTATATTGATAGTTTTCCTAATTCCCATAACTGATTTTTTAAAAATCAAATACATATGTATATTGGTGTGTGTATATATGTTTATGTAAATGTTTATCTGTGTGGTTTTGTATGTATATATATACACATATGTATATATATACACATGTACACAGATACATGTGTATCTGCTTTACATATGTGTGTATGTATAAATGTACATATATGTGAGAAAATTACTAGATGTGTTCTACTATATATATATATATATATTCTCACATATATACATTAACTTATATATGCAAACACTATATATATATATATATATATATATATTCACACATATATATGTATATATATATCCATATGTATTTTACCTCCCTCGATTACTTCTTGAAGATGTGACTTTATATATTTGTAATATCCACATTATAAAAATCGAACTAAATGCTATTAGCATAGTTGGAAAATCTGTGGGAATAGGAGGCAGCAAATATTGCTAGCAACTCCTGGGTATCAACCCTTCTGTTGCTTGCTTTTCTATGCTTTCATGTAAGAACTCTCTCCAGTCAAACACACACACACACACACACACACACACACACACACACACACACACACACACACAGCAGAAAAGGTTTATACTGCTCTTATCAGGCCCTTGGAACCCTATGTTTAAAGAGACGAAATATGCTTAGATTCTCAAATGCCATGAATAAACAAGAAAAATGTCATGAATTGATGATGGGCCTATATTTGTTCTTTTTTAAAAAAAGTTTCTACAATGACACTACATCCTAAATCAATTATTTGTATAAAAAATTAAAAAATGGAAAATTTTACAGATTCCTTGATTTCACCATCAATGATCAATTAAGGACAAAATAAATATTTTTTTAATAATTTTTTTTGTATTTTAACTATGCTTTTAAGCACTTTCTTCATTTCTAAAAAGTAACTACTTTTGCCATTAAATTATTTTTTCACTTCTCTCTGCTTCTCTTTCTTCCCCTCCTCTTTTCTTCCCATCCTTTTCCCCTCTCTTTTGCTTCTTCCTCTCCTATACTTTCCTTTTCCTCTCGCTGTCTCTGTCTCTGTCTCTGTCTCTCTCTGTCTCTCTGCTTCTGTCAGTCTCTTTGCCATTTGAAATACTTTGTTAGGAAAAAAAAAAAACTCTAGAGGATGTTGCTTTCTTTAAAAAAAAAGTCTAAAACAATCTTTCCAATATTCTGTTCTTAGTGAATGATTTTAAAGCTTTATTTTCTCCAAAGCTCATCCACCTTGGCTGCCATTATTTGCCTTGTGGATTTCACAGCTGTAGGAAGCTCTGAGTTGATCTAAGGATTTGTGTAGTTCAAGTATTGTGGCTCTTAAAATGTCCTGACCTCGTCATATTATTAACCATGATTTCACAGTCAGTTGAGTCATTGCCTAGAATTAATTAATCTTTTATAAATTCTCTATTACCCATTCAGCAAGATACCCAATTATGGGAAGTAATTCCCCTTCTCACGGTAAATGCAATATTTCTAAGGATGGACTAGGTACTAGATAATAATTATGATGATGTCATAAGTAGATTCATTCTTAAAATCCAATGTTGAAGACCAACATTATATGATTTCACCTTATAATTTTTCTTGAAATTTTTCTTTTTTTTTCATATTTTCATAGAAATGAAAACATATAATTAATCTTTCTCAGCTTCTTTTTAGGAGTTCAAATAAGTAGAATCCCTTTTCTGCCCTCCCTTGCACACAAAATTATTTGCTGCTATTGCTCTTGGTATATTCTTCTATTTATTTTCAAAGAATATCCAATTTTGACTCTAAAAACAATTTTGTTAGAAGTAAAAAAAATAGTTGATTAATTATGTTTCTTCTAATGAATTAAGGCCATATCTTTCTTAGCCAGAAATAGTAGCAAACCTCATAAGCTGCTTTTCAATTCCATTTCTCTAAATCACAAGATCTCAAAATTGGTTGGGACTTCTGAGACTAATCTAGTTCCACTCTTTGTGAACAACAATCCATTTTCCAACAAATCAAATCATTTCTTGAGCTGTCTTTGCTTGAAGGCCTCTAGGAAAGGGCAACTCTGAATGTCCTAGGTAACCCATTCTACTTTGGAGTAGTTCTAGTTGTCAGGATGCTTTTTATTGCCAAGTCTAAATTAGCTTTTCTTTCACTTCTAATCATGGGTCTTAAATCTTCTCTGTGGGTCTAAGCAAAGTATGTTCAATTCTTTTTCCAAATAGTTTCACAGAAGAATCATCCTCTCCTTCAAAAGGCTTAATACTTTCGACAGAAATGGAATGAATGACATATTTAAGTTGGTCCATACACATTTATTAAGCATCTACTATATGCCAGGTACTGTTCTAAGTGCTGACCTTATTAGATGTAGATAATTCTCATGTAACATTATCTCAAGCTATTTATTATTTTGTTTTTTCTCCTTTCTTCAACATATCAATGTCCTTCCTAAACATGGTGTCTAGAACTGAATATATAATAATAGAGGTGGCTATCAAAAGGCAAAAGCTAGTAGCAAAGATAGTACTTCCCTAGTCTTTCATTTTGAAACCTAAGGATACTTGGGCTTTTTGGCAACCCTGATATATTTGTTGAATGCATGATTCAAATATGGCACATGGCCTTGAAACAACATGAATCTCTACATCAAACTATGATGAGATCATTATTACAGGACCCAAGATAGTTCAAAATAAAGACCCGGGTTTTATTATAACAAACAATATTGTCCCCCATCTAATGCTCTGGGACCAATTGACCATGTTTTTTGGGTAGGAAGTTGAAAGCATCCGTAGGTTATGGCAGCTGGGTCCTCTGCAGGCAATCAGTTGTCTGTTATTCAACATGCATTTGGAGCATCTACTATGTGCTCTGCACTGTGCTAAATGCTCTCCAGTGGGATAATTGTATTTTACTGTTTTTTTAATAGAAATGAAACTGGTTTAGAAGTAGGAAGTCCTTGTCATTAATGATGGATAAAGATAGAAGCAAAGAAATCCATTTACTATACTTTTTACCTCATAAAAATATTAGAAAAGGAAATTCAGGTCTTTTGATTTAGCAAAATGCACATTTCAAAAATCCAGGGAAATTGCAAAAGAGAGCCAAACAAGATGTTTTTTTTTTCTTTTTTTGTTAATGCATTCTTTACTTGGTTCCCCGACCCCACCAAATATACTGGGACTTACAGTGTTTCCTAATTTTATGCATAGTCCTTGTCTTCTTCCTTTTAAAATGACATGTTTCTATTTATTACAGATGGGAATTGGATCTGGGATTTTAATGATATTAGGCTCTCTCAGGTAACCACATTCCCAAATTCCAATTACAACCCTCTCCAAAGTTGGAATTATGGAGAGCTGCCCAAGGTTGACCAAACTATTTCAGGGGAATCAGGGAATGATAAGGTTCCTAGTCCCAAGGACAGCTTTCTCTGAATGCTGAATGAATGGAGTTGCCTCTTCTTTTTGTTAAGATTTTTAATTTATAATTTTTTTATTTTTATTTATTTAATTTTATTTAATATTTTAATATTTTATATTTAATATTTAATTAAATTTTAATTTATTTAATATTTAATAATTTATAATTAATTTATAATACAAAATGGAACTTTGAGACCCAGGGAAATTGATCATTTGTTGTTGTTTATAACCACTTCTGGTCATCCCCAAACCCATGGTGAAAGCTGCAGCCTCAGATACCTGGTGCTATTCTGGCTCAGAATATTCTGTATTGTCCAGAAGTTCTCCAACCTCTATCCCTGGGGTTATTTTGTGCTCTACAACCTATAGAACAGCATCTGCAAGTTGCTTTCATAGGTTTCAATTGCTATTCTGTGCTTTGTCCAGATAGTAGCAAAACCATAAAGAGATGGGAGCATGGATAGATGGGCAGCCTTGGATTCAGGAAGGTTTGCTGTCTATTCCTATTCCAGACACACAATCTATGTGATCATATGTGATCATGCATTCAAGTATCCACAGCATAGCTTTGGTGAGTCTCCGTTTCCCCTGACATTAAGTGAAGATAATCATAATTCGTATCTTAAAGAGCTGTTCTGAGGATCAAATGATATAACACATATGTAATTTTCCTAATCCTAAAATTAGAAAATATTAAATGTCAATGATATCATGATTATTATAATTATCAAGCATAACTATTGCCATCACCACCATCATTATCATATATTATTATTTAATTAAAATAATGATTTCTTTTTTATAGCTTTTTTTATTGACAGAACGTATACATGGGTAATTTTTACAACATTGTCCCTTGCACTCACTCCTGGGCCAACTTTTCCCTTCCTTCCCTCTACCCCCTTCCCTAGATGGCAGGTAGTCTTATACATGTTAAACATGTTAATGTATATCTTAGATACAATATTTGTGTACAGATCCGTACAGTTCTCTTGTTGCACAAAAAAAATAGGATTCAGAAGATAAAAATAACCTGGGAAGAAAAACAAAAATGCAAGTAGTCCACATTCATTTCCCAGTGTTTTTTCTCTGGGTGTAGCTGATTCTGTCCATCATTGATCAATTGGAATTGAATTAGATCTTCTCTTGTCGAAGATATCTACTTCCATCAGAATACATCCTCATACAGTATTGCTGTGGAAGTGTATAATGATCTCCTAGTTCTGCTCATTTCACTCAGCATCACTTCATGTAAGTCTCTCCAGGCCTTTCTGAAATCATCCTGTTGATCATTTCTTACAGAATAATAATATTCCATAACATTCATATACCACAATTTACTCAACCATTCTCCAATTGATGGGCATCCACTCAGTTTCCATTTTCTTATCATTACAAAAAGGGCTGCCACAAAAATTCTTGTACATACAGGTCCCTTTCCCTTCTTTAGTATTTCTTTGTGATATAAACCCAGTAGTAACACTGCTGAGTATGCACAATTTGATAACTTTTTGAGCAGAGTTCCAAATTGTTCTCCAGAATGGCTATATCTATTCACAACTCCACCAACAATGCATCAGTGTCCCAGTTTTCCTGCATCCCCTCCAACATTCATTATCTTTTCCTGTCATCTTAGCCAATCTGACAGGTGTGTAGTAGAATCTCAGAGTTGTCTTAATCTGCATATCTCTGATCAATAGTGATTTGGAACACTCTTTCATATGAGTGGAAATAGTTTCAATTTCATCATTTGAAAATTGATTGTTCATATCCTTTAACCAAAATAAATATTTCTTAAAATAATATTTATTATTTCAATTATCTGTGTTGTTTAGTTGTGTCCAACTTCTTGTGATTCCATTGGGGGGAAAGTATCTTAGAAAAGGTGATGGAGTGATGTGCCATTTTCTTCTTTCTTCTCTAGCTGAGGAAAACAGATGAGGGAACTAAGGCAAACAGTATGTCCAAGGTCTCACAGATGGCAAGTATCCAAGACCAGATTTGTAGTAAAAAAGATGAATGTTCTTCACTGCAGGGCTGGCATTCTATCAACTGTCACTCTTCATTTAATATTCTAAAAGATACCAAAATAAATGTCATTGGAAATTTAATAAATGAAAGCTTATTATTGTTACTAATTTCCCTTTGGGCCCAAGACATCTGGACATAGCAAAGTGAAGGGAATACTATTCTATCTTTTCCCTTGTCTGAATCTGCCGTGACTTGGCTTGTCCCCAGTTCCATCCCACAGCAGGCTTGGTCTGGCCTATTTTAATAATTGCTTAATTGGAGTTCTTGTTCCTGATCGCTTCTTTCTTGTATCTATAGAATATTAGAATGCCACAGTTCCAGATTTGGAAGCAACTTCAACCATCATTTTTTTCTCTTGTTATTTTCTTATTTCAAAAAGTAGCCCCATTCTCACAATCCAACAATGGGTTTCTACACTTTTTGCTCTCCATGTCCTTCCTTTGAGGGGATCGTTGCTTTATAATTAGAGGGGACTTGAGTCCCTTTGAGTCCAAATCTTTCTTTTTGAAGTTGATGAAAGGAGTGATGGATCTGCCCCATTCTCGTTACTGCTCAACCTAACAAAACTAAACAAAACCTTCAAAAGTTCCCTATTATTTGACCTGGAAATTGCAGACCCCATAGTCTAGTCACCCTAAGTCCATCTTAGCTTTCTCTCTCTGGTCAGTCTTCATGACCAGGTACTCACTGCCTGCATATAACAGGCAACCCACTCTCCTACTTCATCTCTGAACTGGATGTGACTCGCTAAACCTCCATTGTTGGAATGCCTTGGTGCTTTCCGAATGTTTAAAGTTTTTCATGTGTAGTCTTCCTCATGTAAAAGTCATTTATTGTTAGTGATCTACTTCTACTCATGTATTCCCATCATGCACCTCTCCAATGCCCTCAAGGTGATCTGCCTTTTTGATTCTAAAGAGTTTATGCTATATTTAACATGCATGGGACTATCTGGCCATCTAAGGGAGGGAGGGCAGGAAAGGAGGAGAAAAGTTGGAACAGAAGTTTTTTCAAGGGTCAATGTTGAAAAATTACCCATGCATATGTTTTGTCAATAAAACTCTATAATAAAAATATAGTTTATGCTAGTTCGAGGATTGCATATCTCAAAGTTCCATCTTCACTTTAAAGTGTTTTCTCCTTTCACTTCTGTTTCTTGTGACTCTTAGTTGTTAAGCCACCTACTCTTTTTTCATCCTATATAGTAAAAATAAATAATAATAGCATTCATTTCATGAGAATGAAATGAGATAAAGTATTTACAATTATGTGGAAACCTGACCTTTCTATGTAAATGTTATTATTATTATTTTTATTATTGTCAATTAGTGATAGTAGCATTTCTGGGGTACTTTATCCAGGTCTCTCATTTGGTCCCTTCACCATAATGGTATTCTTCTGTATCCTTTATTAGAATATAAGATACTTGAGACCAATAATGATTTCAATTTCCTTCCTATCTCCAGTGTTTTAGATAGTGTTTCACCAAAAATAAATACCTTGTTGAACAGTTTGTAATTAAAATTATGTTTCATCATTATCACGATAAATCTGTGACCTTCAATGTGCCTTCCTTTAATTGGTTCAGAGTGTAAGTGAAGTTCATTAAAGATGATCTGACTGTGTCTTTTCTTATTCAAAATGATTTGTTCTCTCCAGGATAAATTTTTTAAAAAATCTTTCATTTGTACCTTTCTCACAGGGGTTCTCTTATCTGTCCAGAATGATGGGATATGACTCTCACTCTCCACTCTAGTCACACTAAATTACTCACTATTCCCTCTACATATCTTCTATTCTTAATTCCTGGATATGTTCCCTCTTCTCCCTCTCTCCTCAATCTTCTCCCCTTCATGTTACAAGCTAGATTTGTGTTGTACTAAAGTGCTACTTTGTCCAAGAGAGCTTTCCCTAATTTTCCCAGTTGTTGATCATCTGCTTCCAAACACTTTGTATATCTTGTACTAATGTTGTGTTGCAGGTGTGTGTGTGTGTGTGTGTGTGTGTGTGTGTGTTTGTATGTATGTGTGTTCTCCCGTAGTAGATCATAAAGTCCTTGGGAAAAGAGAAGGTTAGAATTCTTTCTTTGTGATCGACTGCTCTACACAGATAGAGAAAAACAAAGTTTGCTGAATTGAGTTAAGCCATGAAACAGAATGTTGGAAAAAAAATGGCTACCATGAAAGATGCATAGGACAAAAATAAAATGAATAAGAAAACATCCCTGCCATTGGACTGTGATGCTGGCTTTGGGACTCAAATTCAGCCCTATAAAAGGAGAAAAAATGTCTTATTTTCTGAATTGCAGATGCAGAGCTTGCTCAGGGATCTCAGGTTTAATCCACTCTGGGGTGTGAATCAGCCCCAGAAGTATGCAGATCTCCCATGTTGCAGGGGTTCTTTTGTCCTCCTTCTTTAGAGATATCTGGCTTCGGTTTCTATAGCAGGTTGCACACTGAGCTTGCCCTGAAGCAAGAAACCATCACTTTGCTCACATCCTGGCACCCAGAATGGCTAAAATAGCAGGGATTCATTTCTGAGAGAATTCTGTTCACAAAGAAAATGTGGTGTATGAGGATATATTGATGTGTATGCATGTATTTGTGCATATATACATGTGTGGATATATATATATGTATATATACATATATACATATATATATATATATCCAATATACATATATGTGTATATACATTGCATTATGTATGAGATTTCCTGCTTTGTGGCAAAGTGCCATCTCCAGTGAGTTACACCTTCCTTTATTCTACGTATAATTGAGGAGAATAATGAAGTACTAACAAAAGCCCTTGTTAATCTTTTGTGGAGCCTTGGTAGGGGAGAGGGGAAAAACAGAACAAATTTGCTCACAAGCAATGTGTTTTAGTTACAGACAGGATGTACTTGAATATCCAGAAACAAAGAAGCAAACATGCATTTAATTAAGCACTTACTGTGTTTTCTATTTAATAATCTATCCATAACTGACTATCTATAAAACCGCCCCCAAATAGGAAAAGCTTTAGTTCTGAGGTCAATAGACCAAGTTCAAAACCTACCCCTGTACTACTGGTATGACCTTGGTGTGTTATTTAATGTTAACAGAAACTCAGTTTCCCTCCATATGGCTTCAGTGATCCTTTCCAGAGCAAAATCTATACTCCTAAGACTGCAGAATATATATTCTGTTTTGGGAGAATGAACGTTCCCTGATTTTTCTCTCTATTTAATCTGTGATTAACAAGTTTCAGTAATAGACTAGCAAGCTAGCCAGATGGAATGGAGCCCCAGATTGCATTCCATGCCTAGATATTCCCCTCTCTCGCTTGCAGAGCTAAAAGTTCAGACAACTACTTGAGTTTTTCACACCCCTGGCAATAAACTCAGATAAATATGTCATCAGAGGTATCACAAAGCCAAGTTGGGAATGAATTCTTCTTTAATGTGTCACTTATTAAAACATATTTTCAATTAGTATTTCTCTTATCATGATCACTGATAGTGTTTTATTAAGTTCTTCCAGGGCTGTGAAAATTGGAAGGTTTATCAGGACTATGCAAATGATGCCCCAGTAAATAACAATAATTGAGGGGGAAAAATCAAACCAAACACTTTTCGAGACAGTTTAATTTGGAGGTGTTGATATAAGTACTGATGTAGCTGCATGCTCATGTCTCGTCTTAATTTTAATGTTGTCACAGATCTCCTGTAGATCACACACGGATCTCATCTGGGGTCACAAAGAGTGTTAACCATGTCGGCTATTTTAGTGTTAGCCTTTAGAAATGATTATCATATAGTCACAGGATTTCAGAGCTGGGAGGGACTTTGTAGATCATCCAATTTAGAGTTTTTAGATGAGAAATTGTAGTTAGATCCTACAGTGGGGGTCAACACCCCTCACAACAATAATAGAGATATTATTACCTCTAGTCCTTATTGTTCTGGCTGGTACATAAAGATGTCATCCTCAGACTTGGGGAACATGTCACTTTGTCAGCATGTTAAAGTGAAACATCTTCTGACTTTCCTTGGAGTCAGGGAGACTGGATTCAAATCTATCTTACTTCATGTTGACCTTAGAATTTCTTCTTGATTTTTCTTAACCTTCAATTCCTTAACCAAACCAGTTGGACTCAGTTAGTCTTGAGTTTTCTTTGAGTTTGGACACCTACTTAGGCTTTATCCACGTCCATCACAGATCGACCCCCCCAGATTTGAGTGTTTGGATGAGACCTTAGAGGCTGTGTAACCCATACACAAACCGATCCTTCCATAAAGCAGATCTGAAGAGTGATCATCTAGACACACTCTTCTTGAAGAAAATTATGGGCAGCTTACTATGTCTCCAGGAAGCCAGTTGGGTTTGGAATTATTTGTTTCTCTATCTCCATTACCTCTTTCTGTCTCTTGTCTCTGCCTCTTTCTCTGGGTCTCTATGTATTTATGTTATCTCTTGTCTCTCTCTCTCTCTCTCTCTCTCTCTCATCTCTTCTCTCTCTCTCTCTCTCTCTCCTGTTCTCTCTCTCTCTCTCTCTCTCTCTCTCTGTCTCTCTCTCTCTCTGTCTCTCTCTCTGTCTCAGTCTCTTCTCTTCTCTCTCTCTCTCTCTCTCTCTCTCTCTTCTCTGTTTCCTCTCTCTCTCTCTCTCTCCTCTCTGTCTCTCTCTCTCCTCTCTCTCTGTCTCTCTCTCTGTCTCTCTCTCTCTCTCGTCTCTCTCTCTCTCTCTCCTCCTCTCTTCTCTTCTCCTCTCTCTCTCCTCCTCTTCTCTCTCTCTTTCTCTCTGCTTCTTCTCTCTCTCTCTCTCTCTTTCTCTAGTCTCTCTCTCCTCTCTCGGTCTCTCTCTCTCTCTCTCTCTCTCTCTCTCTGTCTCTCCCTCTCGTCTCTCTCTCTCTCTCCTCTCTCTCTCTCGCTCTCTCTCCATCTCTCTCTCTCTCTCTCTCATCTCTCGCTCTCTCTCTCTCTCTCATCTCTCTCTCTCTCTCTCCTCTCCTCCTCTCTCTCTCTCTCTCCTCTCTTATGACATCCATCCTAAATGTTCTTCTTTGAAACTTCCATTTAGGTCCTTTAGAATTCAAAGAATTAAGTATAATCCCTCTATAGAGTGTATTGAAATACTTGAACATAACTTTCATGTCCCCTCCAAGTCTCCTTTTCCTGAAGATGAAAATATCTAATTGCTTCTAATTCTCATGAAGCATGGAGTCAAGAACAAACATGATCTGTTTGGATTCTCCTGATATTCTTCATCTTATCAGTTTTCTTTTTAAACCAGGTCTGCCAGAACTGAATCTAGAGATCCATCTGATGAGGGCTGAACATAGTGGGACCCACCTCACCATTCATGGCATCTACCTCTTATCAATTTAGCTTCAAATCCCTTTTAAAAAAACTCTCATTCCCATTGCTAACTGATATTGAACTCAGCAGTCCCTTTCAGAAAATGGCTGTCTAACCATGCCCTTCCATTTGGGCTTTCAGAAATATTAGACTAAACAATTACCCTTCTGAATGGGATCTTGTTTGCTTCTGTCCATTGCTCTGGCTTCTCAAAGTCCTTGTGGGTCCTGCCTTTGTCAGTATCCCTCACAGCATTGCGTCATCTGAAAAGCTGATTATGCATTTTTCCATTTTTCCAAGTCATTGATAAAACTGTTCAACATCTCAGAACCAAAGACAAGATCCCCATCAGAGGCCTCTTGTCACATTTGCATTGATTCACTCACAAGTGAACCTAGAGTCCTCTTAACCAATTCTTTCTGAATCCATTCCTTTTAGCTAATTTAAACACCTCCAACTTGTCCACAAAGTGTTTTGGAAATGTCTCTTCCAAAAGTTTGCATAAATAAAGGAAAACTACTTCCTAAAAATCCTCTTCCTTTACTTGTTTTGTGATTATGCAAAAAAAAAAAAAAAAAAAAAAAAAAAAAAAAACCATGAAGTTATTGTAGCATTGCGGAGAAATCAGACTGGCTCTTGGGGATCCCTGATTCCCTTTCCAAAACTTCTTCAACCATCTTTCCAATTCCCTCATTCTTAGAGCTTTGCTTGTAAGCACTGAGTTGAGGAGAGCTAGTAAGAATTCAGTTAAAATAAGAATAGGGTGTGATAATGGAGAAGATGCTACATGTCATAGAAGAGGGTTCACACCTTCTTCAATAAACATAGACCAAGTAACAGTTTTCTTTTAGGCCTTAGAGATATGCTCTGAGCATTATTATTATTTTTTTCATCTATAGCACTCTACTGTGTTAGGTGCAGTCTCAGTGCTGGCCAAACAATTAGCTTAAGTCTTCAGATTAAAAAAAAAAAAAAAAACAACTCTCAAAACATCAAAAATGAGTGCTTATTCACAACTCAAAGAATTTTCAATTGAGTTCAAGTATTTAAGGAGTACCTGTTTTGTGCATATTGCTGGTATTCAAATAACAAGTCCTTTGAATGGTATCTTTAAGGGAATTCATTGCATTAGTATCAAACTCAACTTTATGACTCATAAAATGAGTCTTTAGAGGCAATATGGTCATATATATATATATATATATATATATATATATATATATATATATATATATATATATATATATATATATATATATATATATATATATATTCAGAGAGAGAGAGAGAGAGATAAAGAGAGAGACAGAGAGACAGAGAGACACACACACATACAGAGAGAGAGAGAGAGAGAGAGAGAGAGAGAGAGAGAGAGAGAGAGAGAGAAACAAGTTACACTAATTGTGACCTCAGCAAAATCATTAACCTCAAGTATTTACTGAACAACTCATGCAAAAAAAAATCAGTCCTTTAAACCTAACTCTTAAAATCTATTTTTTACTTTCCCTATTAACTGCTTAACTAAGAAATTTATAAATAATATTTAGTCCTATGCAACAAAATGCTGGAACTCTATCTTTCCAGAAATCAGCAGGAGTCAGGATCACTAACCGTCTTTATTCTAGATCTTTAGTCGCTTTCAACGCCAGGTCACGAGTGCAAGTGAGCGTGAGTTCCACCACCCAAGTTTCTCTTGCTCCTCCCACACAAGTCACTTCCCTCTCTTTGTCTCACCAATCAAGTCAGCACAGAACAGCTGGGGAGGGTCAACCTTAAACAAGTTAATAGGGAACCATCCAATTGGCAATTAGTCTCACGTGCTTCATCATCCAAGTGCATTGCTCAGTTCTAGCCCTTTACAACAAAATCTTCTTTAACTATATTTTAATCCAATACAAAATTTGTCCAATATAGTATGAAACAAATTATTAATTAGGCACTTGCTGTGTACCAGAGTCCATACTCAGCAGAGAAAAATGAAACAGTTTATATTCTCATCCAACAAGTAATTGATTTCTCAACAACAATTATCCGCAGTCTACTTTGTAATACCACTTAGCTTACTGGAAGCCTCTCTACCTGCAGAATACTTGTGGAGATGCCTTCATATAGAAGTTTTCCTAATAATTCCTTATAACAGTGAAATCATAACAGGCTATTATTAAATAAAGCAATGATGAGAAAAATATTAAAATTAAACAATCCTGATTTTACTTTCAGAACAGGAGCATTTCTATTTCCAAATGAAACAGAGAGATGAGGGACAGCTAGAGAATTTTATTGGAATAGGATCGGGGCAAAGGGAGGTTTAATGTAGGGCAGATTCAATCATTCAGTGTGACTGTGACAGTGAAGAAAGCCCTTGTTATTGTGTGTTGCTTTAAACAGACATCCTATGCAGACGTAGGAAGACTGCTTAAATATTTAATAACTGGCTAACCAAAAACACAGGAAAGCCTTTTTAGTTAAAACCTTATTGGAAACATTTTCGATCATTTTCTTGATTTTAGATATATGAATAAAACAATAAACCAAGTCCCGATTGATGGTGCTTTCCATTTTCAAGGTGTTAAGTCACACTGAAAATTTAACAATCGGCTTCCCAGAGGTTAGGAACTAATTCCAGCCCATTTCTGGCAGTAATGGGCCTCTAAGACCCAGATAGAGCCTATCTGAAGCATTGGGTCTGGAGAAAGCGCCATATTTTAGCAGCATGGAGTCCTGTGAAGTGATAGAGAAGTTCCATCAGAATGGGGAAGGCTGCCCATCATCCTGATGAACATGGGGACACATCTGGGAAGAGGGTTCTTTGGGTATTGTGGGCACTGTGCTATGGAGTTGCTCTGCTTGTGGTGAGAGATTAATGGCTTGAAATCTTCCCCAAAAAGAAAAAAAAATTAGATTTGAAGAAATGACTGTTTCTTGGCAGTGGGCACTTTCCTAAACTGGAGTGGCTGCCTCAGGGCATCAGACCAGTCCAGGCTTCTGTGGAATGGATGCTTGGGTGGCTATGGAAGGCAATGCACAGGTCCTTTCCTGATCTAAGAATCTGTCTTTTACCCCTAAATTTCCTCTGATCTCAGACTTCCTCTTAGATTAGGAGGAGGGAGTTTGGTACTGGTTTAAGAGCTGGGCCTATGAGACCTGAGTTTGAATCCTCCTTCTGACACAGCCTGGATATCTGAGAGATCATCAATGAGTGGGGTGACCTCACTAAGTTCTGGCTGACCCTCTGACTTGGTGCCCTGCATGTGGAAGCTTGGGGCACCGTCTCTGGCTTTTAGATGAGAAGCTCCTTGAAGGCAGGACCATGATGTTCATCCTTGCAGCTGTCAGGAGGGCCTTGTGTCCAGGTTCACTCCATTCTCAGCAGTCTTTACCCCAACCCCCATTTTAGCCTTTCCTCTGGACCCCCTTCCCTCAACGGGCCTTTTTTGTCTCACTGAAATCCTCTGCCTTGCCTCCTGATGTCCTGGATTTAAACTCCTGTTTACCTGGAATAGGTAGTTTAAAATACCTGGTATTTAATCCAAATAACTGGCTCGGTCTTTTCCCGACTACCTGCTCACCCGCTGTTTGTCTGGTATCCCCTCAATCCCTCTTCCTGGAAAGTCAGACCAGGAAAGGGAGAGAACCATCATGCAAAGCTTCCGCAGATTTGTGGCTTTGTCCTCTGGGCAGCATCAGAGCCTGCCTCCTCCATCTCCATGGTGACCAGCTGTTCCATCTTTCTGCTCCCCCTTCTCTGCTTCCTGGGGACGCCAGGCCAGGGCCTCTGCCCTGGCTGAGCCTCTGGCCATGGGGCTGCCTGCTTTGTTTCTTTAGGTGCTGAAGGATTTCAACATAGCTGACCGATAAATAAAAATATTTATTCCGATTGGCCCAGAAACATCCATAACGGAAAGTTTCAAAAAGGGGGGAATCCGTTTTTTTTTTTTTTGTTTTTTTTTTTTTTTAATTTTTATTTTATTTTATAATTATAACATTTTTTGACAGTACATATGCATGGGTAATTTTTTACAACATTATCCCTTGCACTTACTTCTATTCAGATTTTTTCCCTTCCTCCCCCAAACCCCTCCCCCAGATGGCAAGCAGTCTTATATATGTTAAATATATTACAGTATAATTTAGATACAATATATGTGTGTAGAACCGAATTTTTTGTTGCACAGGAAGAATTGGATTCAGAAGGTAAAAATAACAGTTTACATTCATTTCCCATTGTTCCTTTTCTGGATGTAGCTGGTTCTTTCCATCATTAATCAATTGGAATTGGATTAGCTCTTCTCTATGTTGAAGAAATCCACTTCCATCAGCATACATCCTCGTACAGTATCATTGTTGAAGTGTATGATGATCTTCTGGTTCTGCTCGTTTCACTCAGCAAGGGGGGTCTGTTTTATCTCCTCCCCTTCCTCAGGTGAATTGACTTTCTTTGACTAACAAATTACTGAACCTGGGACCTAAAAAGTGGAAGGCATCCTGCCCAGATGAACATTTGCTTCAGAGAGGTTGGGGAAGGGGGATTATAGCGGTCCTCTTAAGGAGGGTGGGGGAGACACATAGTCAAAGACACAGGACACAAGGGATTTCTAAGGAACAATTTCCATGAATCAGAAGTAAAGTAAAGAAGTAAAAAGAAATTTAAAAATCAGAAGTACAATGAAGAGAAGGATTGCTTGTCACTGTCCCCAAGGTGCAGCCTGGATTTCTTCTGCAGGGACATGAGTCATTTGGAAATTTCTGCATGAAAGGTGATGACCTATGGGATGAAATGGTCCTTGTAAGAAAAACCTGAAACTTCCTGATAATAAAATCCTTTAGGGACCTCTGGCTTCCAGCTGGGGAGCTGGGAGAGGGATGGCTTAAAGGGCATTCAAATCGTGTCTCCCATATTTACTATCTCTGGATCCTGAGAAAGTCTCCCTTGGTTCCTCTGTGAGCCTGTAAAATTGTAAAACCTCCCAGGGTGCTTAGGGGCATCAAACAGAGCAACATGGAAAACAGTTTGCAAATCTGAAAGTCCAATGGGAACGTGGGATATTAAAAACATTTACGTGTACATATAAATGCACAATATGTCTGCCTGTGTGCTCTACATGTGCACAACAGGCATTTTGAGCGCCCAGCACATTGTTATGTGTATGCATACATGCTCAGATACATGCATACATATACATACATATATGGAAAGAATACATATATACTTATAAATATGCACATACTGTGTACACATGTATATGTATAAAATACTCACGTACTGTGTACACACATAAGTAGAGAGGAGGCTGTGAGCTAGGGAAGGCTGACAGATCCACCTGGCAGTGACTGCCACGTACCCACACAAGCGTATACATTGCGATGACTCATGGGTAGGTTTGTGCACAGGGAATTCTCAGTTTAGCAACTTCTCTGCCCGCAAACATCGCCCCGGGAAGAGTAGGGCCGGCTGGCTAAACCCCGGGGCAAAGACTGGAGTTTGAAGACTGGAGTTTCCAGTTGGGGAGCTGGGAGAGGAATGGCTTAAAGAGCATTAGAGCCGTAGGAACTGCATTCGAATCCTGTCTCCCATATTTACTATCTATGGAATCCTGAGAAAGTGTCCCTTGGTTCCTCTGTGAGCCTGCAAAATTGTACGTTTGTGCCTGAGTGCCCTTAGGGATGCGCACCGGCAAGCCGACCCATGCCTCTGAGCCCCGGTTTCCTTCTCTGTAGAAAGGAGAGACTGGAACTAGAGGGAGTCCAGGGCCCTTGCAGCCCATGAGCTCTGAGCCTCTGAAAATGAGAGACTTAGAAAGTTGCCGGGCATTGAGAGATGGAGTTTTATCCAGCTCACCCCTGCTGCCACTTAGGGGTTTGCTGACCCCAAGGACAGCTGGTGATATGGAAAACACACACACACACACACACACACACACACACACACACACACACACACACAGGTTCTTACAAGGTGCTAAATACGTACTTAACAATTCTCCAGCTCAGGGTTCACATCTTTAGTTCACACCTTTAAAAGGAGTTTACACCTTTAGACTTCTGAAAGGGAGTTTACACCTTTGAAAGGGAGTTTACACCTTTAGACTTCTGAAAGGCAGTTTACACCTTTGAAAGGGAGTTTACACCTTTGAAAGGGAGTTTACACCTTTGAAAGGAGTTTACACCTTTGAAAGGGAGTTTACACCTTTGAAAGGGAGTATACACCTTTAAAAGGAGCAAGTTCATTGGCTGTAATTCTCACACGCCCATTCTCTGGGAGTATAAAAGGAGAAGACAGTCTCGAAAGAGTCAGTCTGCTGAAGGTGAAGGAGAAGACTTCTCCCACTCTTGGAGCAGAGTCTGATTCCCCCACTCTAGGAGAGTCAGATTCCAAGATTCCATTCTCACGTCTACCTTGGCTCTGGCTGGAGCCTCCAGAAGCCTCTCAAGAAACCTGCGCCCAGAGAAAAGGATTCACACAGAAAAGAAGCCTCCTCCCAGAGAAGGACATTACATTTTGGTGTGCCTCGTCGCCTTTGTGTGAGTCCAGCGGCGGGAGGCGGCGGCTGTGGCGGTCCCACTGGCTGGTGGGCAAGAGGGGAGTCCGGACAGTTGCATCTGGTGCGGGAGCCGGAGTGCCACCATGGGCAAGAAGCGGAAAAGTTGCGTTGTGATCCACTCGGACATGGAGGACAGCAGCAGTGACGAGAACCTGGATCAGGAGCTCTTGTCCCTAGCCAAACGGAAACGTAGTGACTCCGAGGAGAAGGAGCAACCTGTTAGTCAGCCTGCAGCTGCTTCGGACTCTGAAACATCAGACAGTGATGATGAGTGCACAGTTGGAGGTTCAAAAAATAAGAAAACACGAAAAACTGGGAAGATAGAGAAGAAGGGAACCAGGAAAAAACAGACAGACAAAGCTGCTTCCGCAGGTAGCTCTGACAAAGACAGCTCAGCTGAGAGTTCAGGCGCTGAAGAAGGTGAAGTGTCTGACTCCGACAGTACCAGTTCCTCCTCCACCGACAGTACCAGTTCCTCCTCCACCGACAGTACCAGTTCCTCCTCCACCGACAGTAACAGTTCCTCCTCCACCGACAGTAACAGTTCCTCCTGCAGCTCAGATTCAGATTCTTCTTCTGAGGATGAGGAATTCCATGATGGATATGGAGAAGACCTCATGGGAGATGAAGAAGATAGGGCCCGTTTAGAACAAATGACAGAGAAGGAGAGAGAGCAGGAATTGTTTAACAGGATAGAAAAGAGAGAGGTGCTGAAGAGAAGGTTTGAAATTAAGAAGAAATTAAAAACAGCCAAGAAGAAAGAAAAAAAGGAAAAACAAGAAGAAGAACAAGAGAAGAAAAAACTTACACAGAATCAAGAGTCCCAGGTCATGTCCCATAATAAGGAGCGGCATTCCAAGCAGAATGAAAAACTAGACAAAAAATCTCAAGCCATGGAAGAACTGAAAGCAGAGAGAGAAAAACGGAAGAAGAGAACAATTGAGGTGCTTGCCAAAAAACAATCATTGAAAACTAGTGAAGTTTACTCTGATGACGATAAGTCCAGTGAGAAGACAGATGGTTCATCTAGGATGACATCATCTGATGAAGAAGAGGAAAAGGAAGAGGTTCCTCCAAAATCCCAGCCAGTTTCTCTGCCTGAAGAGTTGAACCGAGCGCGGTTATCCCGGCACAAGCTGGAACAGTGGTGTCACATGCCGTTCTTTGCTAAGACAGTCACAGGATGTTTTGTGCGGATTGGCATTGGGAACCACAACAGTAAACCTGTCTATCGGGTTGCTGAAATCACCGGCGTGGTAGAAACAGCCAAGGTTTATCAGTTGGGTGGCACTAGGACAAATAAAGGATTGCAGTTGAGGCATGGCAATGACCAGCGAGTATTCCGCTTGGAGTTTGTCTCAAACCAAGAGTTCACAGAAAGTGAATTTAGGAAATGGAAAGAAGCGATGTTTTCTGCTGGCCTGCAGCTCCCTACCTTGGATGAAATCAACGAGAAGGAAGCGTCCATTAAAGACGCTTTGAATTATAAATTCAGTGATCGGGACATCGAAGAGATTGTAAAAGAGAAAGAGAGATTCAGAAAAGCTCCACCCAACTATGCCATGAAAAAAACGCAGCTTCTGAAGGAGAAAGCCATGGCAGAAGATTTGGGAGACCAAGGCAAAGCGAAACAAATCCAAGATCAACTGAATGAATTGGAGAAAAGGGCAGAGGCCATAGATCGGCAACGGACAAAGAATATTTCTGCCATCAGTTACATCAACCAACGAAATCGGGAGTGGAACATTGTTGAGGCTGAGAAAGCCCGTGTGGCTGAAAGTCACAACATGAAAAATCAACAGATGGACCCCTTCATTAGGAGGCACTGCAAACCAACTATTGTCTCCAATTCCAGAGACCCTGCTGTTCAAGCTGCCATCGTGGCTCAGCTGAACGCACAATATGGCTCGGGGGCATTACCAGATGCTCCAAAGGAGAAGAACAAGCCTCAAGAAAAGGACAAGTCAGCCAGTGACCTCTCAGAGGACCTGTTCAAAGTGCATGATTTTGATGTGAACATCGACTTGCAAATCCCCAGTTCAGAATCAAAGACACTGGCCATCACTTCAAAGGCTCCCCCAGCCAAGGGTGGTGCCCCAAAAAGATCTCTGAATTTAGAAGAATATAAGAAACAACGCGGACTTATGTGAGCAAGCCCAGCCTGCTGCTTCCGACCCTGCATGCGCCACGAGGATGTTCCTCTTCTCCTCTTCTCCCTCGGTTTGCCCTCTTTGGGCTGGAGCAGCAGGGGTGCTGGGAAGAGACTCTTTAAACTGCCAGTCATCTGTAACATAAACCATTTACTGTATAGATCTGCCTCATCCGCCCATTCTCCCTCCCCTCCTGCTGCCCCACACCTGTGTGGAGTCTAGCTCTCTTGGGTTTTGTCCATGTCTATTTCAGTTTGCATTTTGCTTGTTTTTTTTTTTTTTTTTATTTTGTGATCATTCTCTATACAATTACTTTTTAAAAATTTTGACAAAGATTCACACCTTTTGTAAATAGTTCCCACAAGCCCCTGGAATACCCCCAAGCCCATTCTCTGGGAGGATAAAAGGAGAAGTCTGGTGAAGGTCAAGGAAAAGACTTCCCACACTCTTGGAGCAGTCTGATGCCCACACTCTAGGAGATTCCGAGTCCAGATTTCATTCTCAAGTCTCTGACTCTGGTCGGAGGCTCCAGAAGCCTCCCAAGAAACCTAGTCACAGAGAAAAGGATTAAAGGATTTACAGAAAAGAAACCTCCTCCCAGAGAAGGATTATAATTAAGAGATGACAGGACATTACACTCACCAAAAAATAAATAAATAGATAGATAGATAGATAGATAGATAGATAGATAGATAGATAGATAAATAAATAAATAAATGAATAAATGAATGAATGAATGAATGAATAAATAAATAAATAAATAAACAAATAAATAAATAAATGAATAAATAAATAAATAAATAAATGAACAAATAAATAAATAAATAAATGGATGGATGGATGGATGGATGAATGAATGAATGAATGAATGAATGAATGAATGAATGAATAAATAAATAAATAAATAAATAAATAAATAAATAAATAAATAAATAAATAAATAAATAAATAAATAAATAAGTAAGTAAATAAATAAATATATGGATGGATGGATGGATGGATGGATGGATGAATGGATGGATGAATGAATGAATGAATGAATGAATGAATGAATGAACAAACAAACAAATAAATAAATAAATAAATAAATAAATAAATGGATGTATATATATATATATATAAATAAATAAATGAGCATTCAAACAAACAAATAAAAATAAAAAAAAAATAAAAAATCATCCTTTAATATGGGGTCAGGGGGACCAGGAAAGGAAGACCAATCCCCTCTTTGTGTCTTTGTGTCTTTGTGTCTGCCTCTCTCTGTATGGCTTTGGCACTGAACAGGTGCTTAATAAACATTGATTGAAATGTGCACGTGGATTGTATCTGTCACATGGACATGTATGAACACAAATGCAGATAGATACAGGTGTAACCATACACATGCTGCCATCTTGCCCAGTAGAATGCAAGCTCACTGAAGGCAGGAGACTTTGCTCCTATATGTATTCCCGGTGCCAGGGCAATGCCTGGCTCAGCCCCTACTTAGTATATCACTGTTGATTCATCTTTACCATTAGGGAAGTTTTTTTTTTTTTGTTTGTTTGTTTGTTGTTTTGTTTTGTTTTGTTTTGTTTTTTCCCAGCTTGAAAAAAGAGGTTCTTTTTCAATGTGTAATGACATATCGGGGTATGGGTATATTTTTGAAAACAAAAACATCTATCAGATTTTACCTGACAAGTGACAAAACCTACAGAGAAACTCTTTCCTCTTGGCCCAGGCAAGATGGTATCTCTGCTGCAAATTATAGTGCAGTGGGAGGGTCAGGGCTTAGCGAAGGGACTTGTCCAGGGTCATACAGTTTTGGGCAGAACTTAAAGCAGGGTTTGGCTCCTAGGCCACCTGTGTAAAGTTGCTGCATACCCCCAATGCCAGACAAATAAGGACTGCAGTTCCCTTTGAAGGAGGGAGACATTTGCCCTTCACCATCTCCCCTTTCCTTCCTTTTGGCCATTCCTCCTCGAATCGGAGAATCAAGGAAAGCAACCTCCTTCCTGTCTTCATTGACCTTTATCATCAAGTAATTCATATAAATATTAATACTGACCACATGCCTGAGACCATCTCAGACACAGACACACACACACGCACACACACACACACACACACACACACACACACACACACACACTCAGGGTTTTCTGATCATTGACTGATATTGAGATGGAGAGATGTGTTCCACAGGAAAACCCGATTGCCAGATTTGAGACCCTGAGAAATAAGAGTTGGGAGGATGCTGAAACTGGAGAGGGCGGGGCCCAGAACTTTCAGGCTTGGGTTGGGTCAGTCACATCCTGTGTTTATAGATTGATTCATTCCATTTCAATGATCTTTTAAGTTGGGAAGAACTCCTCTGTACATTGAAGATCCAAAGCCAAAATGACAATTGTCTTTGTCCTCAAGGAGCTTCCATTCTTCTTGGGAAATTAACATTGAACTAATGACTGAATGTCTTAGGCCCTTGTTTTCCTTGTCTATAAATTGAGGAGGGAGTTGGAAGATTCAGGATCTGAGTTACTTTCCCTTCAGAAATCCAAAGATGGGGAGACTCTGGGAACTGCGCTCAAAAGAAGCTGGAATTTGATAATGCTATGTCTTTTGTGAAATACTTATTAGCAAATGATCCACTTTTTAACCAAATTAACATATTGATTTCTTGCTTGGTTCAACTGTTCATAACCTGGACGTTTATGAAAAGATAACACAGAGTGCAAATGGCTAAGATTATGAAGCTTCTTCCTTGCAAGCACACCACTTATTTGCCATGGTTACTAGAATAAATAAAAGATGAAATAAAACTGAAAAAGAGAATTTATTTCCATGTTCTCTTCTGTTTCCATCT
Organism: Sminthopsis crassicaudata; assembly: GCF_048593235.1. Lineage (NCBI taxonomy): Eukaryota > Metazoa > Chordata > Mammalia > Dasyuromorphia > Dasyuridae > Sminthopsis > Sminthopsis crassicaudata. The sequence goes on along the minus strand of NC_133620.1, from coordinate 1,599,980 downwards.
TTGTATTTTGTTCTTGTCTAGACCTATCCCTTTATCAAAATGCATTCATTTTCAAGGTCCCTCAAGTCTGTAATTAAACAATTTTCACCTGATGAGTGACGTGAGGCATGAAATACCATGGGAACATATGGTTTTAGGTGATGCTTATCACACTTACTCTGATTAATGGGAATTATGTGTATAATCCCTTCTCCCCAAGTTTCACCTATACTAAGTTTAAAAATCAACATGCCACTGTTTGATTTGTGTAGTAACTGAATGTGTTTTTAACCAGCTCAAGGACTAAAAGGCATAAAGACTTCCTTTTAATCTCTATATTCTTAGCTGTCATAAATAGTAACAGTGATTCTCGAAAATGGATTTCAATGTCTTATCATCCACATTTTCATTGCTCTATAAACTACCTTTGTTTGTATTTTTTTCCCCTGATTTAGAATTCCCTTTCTAATTCTCTCTTCCCACAGTAGATCGAATTCCTACTCATCCTCCATGGCCCAGCTTAAAAAAAAAAAGCCTACCTTCACATACTGTTTATCAATAAGCTTTATCATTTTACTTTTATACAATAATTTCTCCTGTCTTTAATGTCTGCGTTAGTACCCTTGATATCTTAAAATCAGCCAGAGTCAGGATAAGCAAAAGTCTTTATTCTTGGTCTTTTGGGATCACCATCAGGGGATTAGATCTAGGAATCTATACATACTTCCTTTCTCTCTCTCCACCACTAAAGAATGATCCAGGTAGCCTACTCCATCCTCTGATCTCTTTCACACTTCTCTGTCTCCACCCACAGATCCAGGCAGCACAGAATAGTTGGGAGGGTCATTCTTCAAGCATGTTAATAGGGTATTGTCCAATTGGCAATTAGCCTCAAGTGCTTGGACTCAGTGCAACTCAGATTTTCAGCCCTTTACACCTGTCCAGAAAAAAAACAAAAAAGTAGAATTTCATGAGGCCTTTATCAAAGTAAGGTGCATTAATGAATGAATGAATGAATGCAATAAAAAAAATAATCCATTACTTTGAAACCATCTGCTCCTTAGTGTGAAAAGAAAGAGGGAACCCATCTATCTATCTATCTATCTATCTATCTATCTATCTATCTAGGACATTAAATTGTGTTTTCCCCTTGGCCTTTGCCCTTGAAGCCCAGTACTTTTAGTTCTAAGAGCATTTGTCTATCAGTTGCCTCTAACTCAGCTTGGAGTATGGTGACTATTGGCCCCCTGAGGTTGATATATTTTTATTTTTCTCTGATAGAGCTCTGGTTTTAGGGAGGAATTATGGATAGATTTCAAGTAGCGTGTGTCATACGAAAAGAAATGGAATATCTGAATATATTACAGTAATGGAGAAATAATGATACATTGTTGTGGGTTGGATGGAAAAAAGGATCTGGGAGAAAAGTGATGATTAAACCATTTCTCTGGAAAGGAGTCTATAGAGGCAATGGAATGTTAATAAGCTTCTCTATTCACTTTCTAAGAATTTTTTTTTCTTTAGTTATCCCCATTACTGTGGGTGTTAAGAGGAAAAGAATAGACAATGAGTGAGTTTCACTTATCACATGTTTAGAATCCAATGGCTTATTTTTATTTGTGACTTTCACTTTTCTTCCATGAACTGTTCCTACCCCCCCTCCATTTTCCTTTGCAAGAGTCTCAGATAAAACTGAGAAAAGCAATAGCATAGATTGTAATTCTTCCCTTCATCTTTTTGGGCTAACATTTTAATATTTAACATAATTTTTAAATATTTTATATCACTACTACTTTTGTATAAGCTTGTTATTCTGGACCTGCCACTGTAGTATTACAGAATGTATCCACACAACTGGGATATTAAATTAGATTTTGTTTAGTTGAAAATATATGGAAAGATGAGACTAAAAATAATAAAATGTTGCTAGAGTCCTGAACTGGATAATCTTCCCCTTTCATGTTATCTCTTTACTTGAGAGATGTTAGGGAGATCATTACTAAGAGGAGGTCATGTATTCAAAAAGCTGTAAAAATAGTAATTTTTTTGGGGAAAAAAACAGGTCTGAATTTAAGATGGCTATTATTTGCACCTTAACTATAGTAAATAATGATATATAGAGAAATTGCTAACTAAGTATTATCCTAACTCCATCACCATTTCTGATATTCTTCTCCTCTTTAAGCACTTTTCAATTAATTTTTTCTTCAATAACATTTTATTCCAATATTTTATCTTCAAGTTTATCAACTCCTTGAGGGCAGAGGCTACTTTCCTTTACATATTTTAACTTTATATTCCCAATGCCTGTCACATTACTATTATTAAGCAAATGGTAAGTGCTTGATGATTGCCTGTGAATTGAATTATCCATGGTTTCTCAAAGAAAGTATTGCCAGAAGTCTTCCCAAGGTGAGAGACTCCAGTCTGGGTTGGATGATGGATTATGGGTCTTTTTTATCTGGGGATCCGTCTAGCCTGTGCCAGTTCCTAAAGGATTATTGCCGGTTATAGCTATTTTTTTTAGCTATTTCTTAAAATTCTGAAAGTCTACCAATAAAATAGAGTCTCTTCCACTGGACTGTAAGGCTACTTGAGAAAAGCAATTATGTTTTATTTATTTATGTTTTTTTATTTTATATGAAGATTATGGATTTAAAGTGGGTAGGGGCCTTCAGTCCTCCTAGTTGACAGGAGATCCAGACCTTGAAAAGGATAAAAGACTTTTCAAAAGATATGCAATAATTGGACCTCCAAGCCAGTGTCATTTCTATTATACCAAACATTATGTTGTTAAATAATAGGCATTTCATAAATGCTAAAGTTGAAATAAATATGAAGGCATAAAGAGTTTATGATTTAAGTCTGTGGAATTGACTTGGTAAAACCACTGAAGGAATTTAAATATTCTTTGCTTTATATTATGCTAATGATAAGAAATTTGCTTTGTTAAGCAATTAAGTAGTTAGAAGAAAACCATGTTCAGTGGTTTGCTCAGTCGATATACTGTCTTGTATTTCTGAATTGTCATGTCTAATATCGATTTTTATCTTCTACTTCCTTGTAGAAGCCAGTATATAAAATTGATTTGTGGTCAGAAATTATTTATTAATGGATACAGTCAATAAACATGTATTAAGCACCTACTATGTTCAAGGCAATCTACTAACTATTGATGATAAAAAGAAAAGTCAAAGAGGACTCTGGCCTCAAGGAACTTACAGTCAAATGGAGACATGGCAAGGACCAAAGGCCTTTAGAATCTGAATTGGGAAAATTTGAGAGTTGCTTTCCAAGAGCTATTAACTTAAGATGAAGCATGAGAATAAACTGTTATTGCAAGAAAATTTGGTATTTGAAAAATCTTTAAACAGCTGAAGGATATCAGGAATATTGGTTGAATTAGGAATATTGTTATTGTTCAGTTGTGTCCAACTCTTTCTGATCCCATTTGGGGCTTACCTGTCAAAGATACTAAAGTGGTTGGTTTGTCATTTCTTTCTTCATCTCATTTTACAAATGAGGAAACTGAGGCAAACAGGTGTGTGACTTGCTCAGGGACCCACAGTGAGGACGTATCTGAGGCCAGATTTGAAGTCCTGATTCCAGACCTGGCTCTTTATCCACTGTCACCCAGCTGCCCAAATTAAAAATATTTTAATTATCAATTTATATATCTATCATTATATTATATTTAATAGAATAATCATCTTGAATTCAAACTTGTTTTTCTGAAATGTCACTATTTCTTGAATATTAAATGCAACATCTCTTTGTAATGACTTCACAAACTTCCCTAGGCAAGACAATAATGGGAGTCATCCCAGACAAGAAACAGATGCTTATGATCATCTTTCCAACAAGGGTTTGTCCAAGTGTTTAAGCCAGAGCCCCTTAGTTGAAACCTACTGTATGACTTTGAACAAGTCACTTAGTGTTTCTGAATCTGTTTTCTTAGTTATCAAATGAAAATATTAGGCAGAATAATTTCTGAAACCCTACACAGGATGAGTCTATGATTGTTTTTGTGGCTCTGATTTTTTTAAGGATTTCCCCACAGAAAACACTATTTTTTGTATGTTTTTTTTTGTTTTTTTTGTTTGTTTGTTTGTTTGTTTTTGTTTTTTTTTCTGAAGCAATTGGAGTCACACAGCTAGGAAATGTTAAGTGTTTGTGGCCAGATTTGAACTCTGGGTAGTTCTTTTCCCACTCCACTGCACCAACTAGCTGTCCAATGCTATTTACTCTTTAGGTCAGACTTGAACAATTAAGCCATTTTGTGTATGTTCTCTCTCTGAGACCTGGTAGACCAATGCATGTTGAGAAGAGATGGCCATTTTTCCATTTAAAGCAAGGTCAGGACATGCTAACATTTTCAATGGGAACTAAAAGTATTTGGAGCTAAAATTTTATGATTTTAACTTTGCAGGAAAAATGGGTGGTGTCTTTAGTTACCCTAACCCCCAGTTGAATTACTAAGATTTGATTTGAAAGATTCATTTTTAGTTCTATTTTATACAGAATTGTAAAATTAGAGGGTTGGCTTTGGAATCTTGAAAATTTAAGATCAAATGCAACTTCTTACACTTAACTCTGTTCTGGGGAAAATGACTTCATTGCACCATTACTCCAACAAGAACCTCTGATGACTCCTTGTGTATATTAAAAATAGTCAATGATTTCTGTCAGTGAAGGGAGTTTTTATGTTGGGCATTTGCCTTATTCAGGAAATCATCGATCCTTCACATGTTTACATTGTTATTGTTCAGTTATTTCTGATGTATTTGGGATTTCCTTTTTTAGTTCATTTAATAGATGAGGAAAGTGTGACAAACAGCAATTAAGTGACAAGCCTGGATCGCACAGTTAATAGGTTTCTGAGTCCAGATTTGAACTCATGGAAGTGGTAACTTCCCACTTCTAAGCCATGGCTCTATTCACAGTTGCTCTTCAGTATTCTTAGCTATTCACAGTAAGAATGTCTTAAACCATGTCCCATGTTGTATAAGTGTTATTTATGTATTTAGCTAAATCTATGGAATTATAGCTAATGAAACATTCTCTCGTCTATTTCTCATCTTCCAAGATAATCCATATTTATCCTATTGTTCATTTTGATAGTCTGCTGTGAAATACATACATTACTTTTCAAAGGGCATGCAGGATCTTGTACTTCCACCAGATATTTAGGGTCATAATTTCACCTAATAAAATCTCTGCCAAGTTCTTTTCCTGCCGATATTTCCATTGGCACTGTAGTCTAGCAATCACTTGATTCATTGTAACCTACTTTTGAGAAGATGAAGGATTAGTTCCTTCTCTAATGATATTTCATTTAGATCATTGTATACAGACCTAATAAGAATAGCAATTCTTACCTGAAAAATTGGTTCCTTGAAGGAGCTGCATAAATCAAGCTTGAACTTCTCACAGTTCTAATTTTCAGAGGTTATTTGTTACCCAGTAGCTAAGCCTCTCTTACTGACACAATGACAGGATGGGGGAGATTTTAGTGTATATATCTTAATGATCCTTTTTGCTTTTGATGAAGTGGGAATACTGAAAATTCTAATGATACTCCATTCACAATTGTGTCTAAAGATTTATCCAAAATTCAAAACCTCAAGGTAGAAAATCCATCTTTCTCATCTACTGTGGCTCTGGGTCATTCTCCTCATTCTTTTTCAAGGAACTTGATGAGTTTCTTGTTCTAAATGTGCTTCTGTCTTCTTTAGTCAAAATTTTATTTGAGTTTTCCATTTGGGGCAATAGGAAAAATCCATAACTTGTCATTCTAAAGATATAACCCAATCATCTGAGAAATCTAAATCTTATCATTCAGTTCCACTTTTCCTGCTGTTTCTGAACTCATTTGGCTTCGGAGTATGATATCAGATACCTGAAAGTGGGCTATCTTTCAAGTATTTTAAACTAACATCTCCAATCTTATCTATTGAAATTGTCTCCAAAATAATGAACTATACTTAATAACAAAGAAGTCTAGAGTTGGATAGATTTGGGCAGTGACATTTTTCCTCTCTATGTAATGTGTTCATTTCACTGTTACATTAAGTTTTCAGGACTTGAGCACATCTCTATTTTTAGAGAATTAAAGAATTAGGGGGGCAGCTAGGTGGCGCTGTGGATAGAGCACCAGCCCTGAATTCAGGAGGACCAGAGTTCAAATCTAATCTCAGACACTTAACACTTCCTAGCTGTGTGACCCTGGGCAAGTCACTTAACCCAACCTCTGGGGAGGGAAGGAGAAAATTAAAGACTTAGGGCTAATAATAATTATGATATTATTATTATAATGCTTAACAGGTTCTATCAAACTGGAAATAACTGTACTATTGCCCCAATAATATAAAAATATATTTTCAGAGGAAAAAAGAAAACTAGTTAATTGCAGAAAGGTCCATCAGAGAATAGGCTAGACACTTAGTAATATATTGATTTTAGTAATATGGTAATTAATTATTTTGGCCACAGCAAGCAGTAGAAAAAAAAAAAAAAGGAATAACTGAAACAAATGGACATTACTCTTTTAGAGCTCCTTCTCCTTTTTCCAATGATAATAGCTAAATAGCAAGAAATGAGGTAGAGGGATTTAAGATTTACAGTTTCTAGACCATCAATAAACATTAATTTGAGTGTAACTATATATGAGATCTCTGTCCATTGACAAATGACTTGTTGACAAATGTTGCTGGGAAATGGATGTGAATCATATCTATCTTGGCATTCTTACTATAAATAAAGTCAGGAGAAAATCATTTTGACCCAACAGAAAGATGGCTCACAGGTATTCCTTGGAGAGATGATAAGAGGGAGTTGGTGAGTCAGTTTTGCTGCAGGCTTAGAGGTAATAAGCAACATTATTTAATTGGCTATTTAGTCATCATTTATTGTGATATTAATGATACATATTTACAAAGAAAAAAAAAAGGTCACCATGAAAATAATTGCTGTTTAAACATTAAAACCAGTTATTAAAGATAAAGTAGGAGGAAAAGTCTACAGAAAATAGCTCTTATTCTTTAATTATAAAAATCAAATCATCATCCAACTTAGGAAAAAATCATGAAGCTAGAGACTTGGTCCTTACCAAATTTATTTATTGACATATGTACATTATACATTATTTACATAATTGCAGCTGGGCTCTCACAACCAAAAGGCAATCATTTTGCATCTTCCTAATTGACTCATTTTCTCACACACACAATAGAAGGTCTTTGGAAGCTTTTTGTCTCCTAGAACCTCCCATGGCTTCCCCTCCCACTCCCCTCTCAATGAAAAATGGCCTCATACGAAAACAATAACACTATTTGCCAAATGCTTTGTCTCTTTCCCTCCTCACTTAATAAGCTCAACTTTCTACTTTATCTCCTCCTTGACTCCTATTTCAAATGAAAAGATAATCTTTTTTTTTTCCTTTCTAATGCAATCTTAACCCTAATTTTCTAGTTACACATATGGTCTGATTTCATTCTGTCTTTTTTCTGGCAGATCTCTGCCTCTGTAGATCTTATTTTTACAAATCTTTAATGTTAATTTATCTTTTGGCCTAAGAACTGCTTTCCTGCTATCTAGAGATGTCCACATGTGCCAGCTCTATCCATCCCCTACCTTTCCATTCTCAAGAAATTCTCACTTTATTTCTACTTTCCCAATGGCTACCATCATATATTTTACCTTCATTTTGTTACTCAACTCTTGAGAAGGCTAACTTCAGTTAGTTCCTTGACTTTCTTTACTCTGACTCATTTCTTTTTAACTCTTTAGAGTCTGGGCTTCCAATGTCATTATTCAACTGCCATTTTTCTTTAAAAAGTTAGCAATGAATAATTAATGTGCAACAAGAAAATGGTATTTACACACATATATTGTATCTAGGTTATATTGTAGCACATGTAAAATGTATGGGATTACCTGCCATCGGGGGAGGGAATGGAGGGAGGGAGGGGATAATTTGGAAAAATGAATAAAAAAAAAGTTAGCAATGATTTAATAGACAAATAGAATGATTTTTCCTCCATTTTCATCTTTCTTGACTTCTCCATTGCATTCGATACTTATCAATCATCTTCTCCTTCATAATCACTTCTCTATTTTCATGACACTGCTCTCTTCTAGTTCTTTCCCTGATATCTAACTGCTCTTCTCACTGTCCTTCCTTTATTGAATCTTCACTTATGTTGCAGCTACTAACCAGAGGGGTCTTCAAAGCTCTGTATCAGGCTCCCCTTCCCTTCATCCTGATAATATTTCCCTCGGTGATCCTATCAGCTGCCATGGATTCTGCTGATTGTTCTCAGATCAATCTAGCTCTAACCTCTTTCCTGATTTCAGTCTTGTATTTCCAATTGGCATCTATACATCTAGAACATGGTTCAAGTTTGCCTCAACTACTTCTTAATTGTGGGAATTTGCATAAGTAAGTTATCCTCTCTCTCTGCTTCAGTTTTCACATCTTTAACATCAAGATAATAATGCAGCTATCTCCCAGATTGGCAGTGAGAATCAAATGAGCTAACATATATAAACAGCTGCCTCAAGCACATGAACAAACCAGAACTCTTTATCATCCTTGGCATGGCCACCAAACCTTCTCTTTTAATTTCCCTATTACTGTGGAGGATAATATCATCCTCCCAGCCCTCCAGATTTACCAAACAGGTACAAGCTTTAACCTTGAACTTTCTGGCATCCTCATAACCAGTCTGTTGCCAAGGCTTTTCAATTCTACCTTTATGGCATGTCTCACATATGCCCCTTTTTCTTCTTGAAAACTGCTACTATTTTGGTAGAAACCTTCATCATTTCTCCCCTAATCTAGCACACTACTCTACTTTACCTTTCCCCCTCTCTCAACCTGTTTTCTACTCTGTTGTGACCCTGGATCTCTTAGAATCAGCAGGAGTCAGGAGAAGCAAAAGTCTTTATTCTTGGTCTGTTGGGGTCAAGGTCAGGGGATTAGATCTAGCAATCCCCACACTTCCTTCCTCTCTCTCCTGACCTGGAGAATGAATCAATCTCCTCCTCCTACTCCACCCACTGATCTCACTTCCTCTTCTTTGTCCACACCCACCAATCTAGCCACCACAGAATACTTAAGTAGGGTCATCCTCCAAACACGTGGCAATAGAGAATTGTCTAATTAATGATTAGCCTCACATGCTCAATTATCCAAATGCATCTGCTCAGTTCTAGCCCGCTACACTACTCGATTGTTAAACTATCTTTCTAAAGTGAATATGCCCTTCCCTATTCAAAAAAGTTCAGTGGATCCCAATGATCTCCCAAATCCAATATGAAATCTTCTATTTAGTTTTAAAAACCTCCATAACCAGCCCCTCCCCTTTCTTTCCACTTTTGTCAAATCTTACTGACCTCATGGGGCAGCTAGGTGGCTCAGTGGATAGAGCACCAGCCCTGAATTCAGGAGGACCCGAGTTCAAATCGGGTCTCAGACACTTAACACTTCCTAGCTGTGTGACCCTGGGCAAGTCACTTAACCCCAGACTCAAAAAAAAAAAAAAAAAAAAATCTTACTGACCTCAACATACAATAACATCCATTCACACTGGCCATCTTGCTTTTCCTAATATGGCATTCCAATTGTGATCAATGAATTTCCAATGGTCTTTCCTCTCACACCCGGGCTACTCTCTCTAGTTATCGCCACCTTCGGGTTTTCCTAGCTTCTTTCAACTGAAACCTAGAATCTCATCTTCTGCATTAAGATGTTCCCAATCTCCCTTAATTTCAAGGTCTTCCCTTTGTGATTCTCTCTAAATTATGCTTCATCTATCTTCTTAGTGCCTTGTTATTTGCATGGGTCTTTCCTATTAGGCCGGAAGATCTTCAAGGGAAAAGACTTTTATGTTTTCTTTGGATCCTCAACACTTTTCCCATCACAGAATCATATAAATAGAAGACATTTAATAAATGTTTTTGACTGACTGATTTCAAAGGAGAAGAAATATATAAGAAAGTATGGTGCAGGGAGAAGGAATAGGAAAGGTCACACAGAGCTTTAACAGAACCTTCACACTCTACATCATGAGCATTTTCTTAGGAGAAAAAATAATTAGTAGGCATTGGGCATGGTGAGCCCCAAATGATACCCTAAGGAATTAGACAGGTAATATTTTTATAGTCAAGGGAAGACTTATTAGTCATGAAGGAGTTATCCTTGAGTCAGCCTCCCTGGGTATAATCAAAGCACTGACTCATCAGAGCTAATATCAGAATTAGTAAATAAAAAAAGAGAATAATGAGAAAAAATAAAGATATGAGAAAAAAAAGTGTCTGCTGAAACTTAATTCAGAACTATTTAAAGACATAATTAAAAAGATTAATTGAGGTATAGAGAACAAATGTCTTTGACATTTAATATGAACATTTATTTAAAAGTTTGACCACTTAAAATTTATTGCCTCCCCCCCTCCAAATCCCTTCATCACTAAATGAGTGATTTGGCACACAGGGAGGGAGGGAGGGAGAGAGAGAGAGAGAGAGAGAGAGAGAGAGAGAGAGAGAGAGAGAGAGAGAGAGAGAGAGAGAGAGGAGAGAGAGAGAGAGAGAGAGAGAAAATGCTACAGTAAGCAACACTGGGTAAGAAAAATAAAATCAGTTTGAGGAAATTGTGGCAAGATGTCCTACTGAGCAGAAGCATACCAAGGATGTTCAAGGAGGAAAATGAAACTGAGTTCTAAAAGAAAACAAAAAATTCATTCTTTTTGATTGTTTTAGATCTTTGTATATGTTTTGTTATATACCTTATATAAGAGATAAAACTGTCGGTACAGATTTGTGCTGAAGGTGGTTCCAGTGTGAGGGTCTCAAAGAACTTAGAGAAACAACATTCTCACAAAAAGAAATGACCAAAACCATGGGAAATAACTGTTTCCTGATTAATAAAAACAACCCAGAGAAATCACTAACATTGATCTATATGTCTTCTCTACTAAGCAAAGAAAATCCTTATGGATTGGATAAATTCATAAATTGTGAATTTCTTGAGGATAGAGACTTCCTTCTTAGGGTCTAGTAGCTAGACATAACAGGTGCTCCCAAAATCTTTGTTGGATTGAATTATTTATTATCTGTGATGAACATTGGTAGAAACTATTCAATTATCTTTATGCTGTTTTGAAATACAAGGTAAAATGGGCCAAAGTTCCATGAAAGGATCAGTCTTGTTCCCTATGATTAAAGAATCAAACCAGATCTGTTAATTCATTTGCTCCTTCTGAGATCACACATAAGCTTTCTTTCCACAGAGCTGCAGATTCATTACATTTTTAGTTTACTTTCATGCTTCAGCATTAGAAAAGCCTGATTCAAGGCCTTTCCCACATACTTACTCCATGTGGGCTGCTGGAAAAATATTTTACCTCTGGTAGATTCAGCTGCCTTCTCTGTAAAATGACAGAGCAAAATTGTCTATCCAGGTTCATTTTTGAACATCTAATGGGATAATACATGTGAAGTGTCTTTGCAAACCTAAAAGCACTGTCCAAATCCTATTTCTAATGGAAATATAAACACGGATTACCTCAGTTGTTCTAGTACTTTCAATTGTTTATTTATTAGGAGAAACTCCACCGTGAATAAATGATTTTAGGCTAAGAAAACATGGATAGGTAGATTTAGACAAGAATTTATGTATATCCTCAGTCACTCACTGTGTGCCCCTTGGTAAATCAAATTATTCTCTGTCTTGGTTCCTTGATTTGTGAAATTGGGAAATAATAGCACCTACCTCTCAGGATTATAGTGAGACTCAAATGAGTTAACATGTATAAAGTACTTTTTAAGAGCTAAAGCACTATATAAATGCTAAATGATGATGATGATGATGATTTAAAATGATGAGGTTGGTCAACTAAGAAAAAAAAAATAAAAACTGATTCCTAGCAAATTTCCTAGCAAACTCCAGAAGCTCCCAATCAAATCCAGAATCAAATATTAAAAACCCCTATTTGGCAGTCAGAGTTCTTCATCATCTGGCCCTTTTCTATCTCTCCAGTCTTCTTTACCTTGCTCTCAATACATATTCTTTCACCTAATGACATAGGTTTCTTTTTTCTTTAATTATAACTTTTTATTGAGAGAATGTATGCCTGGGTAATTTTTTTTACAACATTATCTCTTTCACTCACTTCTGTTCAGACTTTTCCCTTCCTCCCTCCACCCCTCCCCTAGATGGCAGGTAGTCCCATACATGTTAATAGATTATAGTATATCCTAGATACAATATATGTGTGCAGAACTGAATTTCTTGTTACACAGGAAGATTGGATTCAGAAGATAAAAAATAACCTGGGAAGGAAACAAAAATGCTCACAGTTTACACTCATTTCCCAGTGTTCCTTTTCTGGGTGTAGCTGCTTCTGTCCATCATTGATCAATTAGAACTGAATTAGATCTTCTCTTTGTCAAAGATATCCACTTCCATCAGAATACATCTTCATACAGCATTGTTGGTGAAGTGTATAGTGATCCTCTGGTTCTGCTCATTTCACTCAGCATCAGTTCATGTAAGTCTTTCCAAGCCTCTCTGTATTCATCCTGCTGATGACATAGGTTTCTTGACTGTTCCATGAACAACACCTCTCTCTCTCTCTCTCTCTCTCTTCTCTCTCTCTCTCTCTCTCTCTCTCTCTCTCTCTCTCTCTCTCTCTCTCATTCCCAATTCTCTTCTTTTTATTCCTATCTCACCTCTCCT